>NC_081520.1:0-35000 GCF_030273125.1 Centropristis striata | reverse complement strand
AGGGTAAGGGGAGGTAGGGTTAGGGTTAGGTATGGGGAGGGTTGGGGAGGGGGGGAGGAAAGGATACAGACCCTGGTTAGGGTAGGGGGAGGTAGGGTTAGGGTTAGGGTTAGGGTAAGGTATGGGGAGGGATGGAGAGGAGGGGAGGAGAGGATACAGACCCTGGTTCGGGTAGGGGGAGGGGGGGTCGGGAATTGGCTCGAGTCCTGAGACCTGGGTAGGAGAAAAGATGGGGGAATGAGGGGGAACAGAGGGAGAGGGAGGAGAGGAAGAGGGGGAGCGAATGGGAGCGAGACAGGCCATGGTGGAGGATTTGATGTACCGGAGGAACCGTTTAGAGTATCCTCTGGTACGTAGGCTGTTGAAAAGGGTACTGGTGGCTGAGTGAAAGTCCTGGGTCCGGGAACAGATACGGTGGAAGCGGATGAGTTGAGATTTGATTATTGCCTTAAATGTGTGTTTTGGGTGATAACTGGATTTATGTAACAGGGCGTGGGTGTCCGTGGGTTTGAAGTAAACTTTGGTGAGGAGTGTTTTATGTTGGGTGGTGGGTGGACTAAAGAAAACAGTGGTGTCGAGGAAGTTGATATGTGTAGTACTTATTGTGTGTTTAACCTTAATGGATGGGTGATGGCTATTGAGGATGTTGATGAAATCTGGAAATGTGGATGGGTGATGTGGCCAGATGCCGAAGATGTCATCTAAGTATCGGAGGAAGATTGTGGGTTGGAGTGGGCATTTGGTGAGGGCTTCTCGCTCCCATTCGCTCATGTAGAGGTTGGCATAGGAGGGGGCGAATCTCTGACCCATGGCTGTCCCGTGTGTCTGTAAATAAAATTTGTTATTAAAGAGAAAGTCATTGTTGGAAAGACATAACTGAATTAGTTTGAGAAGTGGTTCATCTGGCCGTTTTGGGTCCGGGTGCCTGTTGAAAATGGTGCGTAGAGTTTGGAGTCCAAGGTCTGTATTGATGTTTGTATATAAACTGTCGATGTCAATGGTGAAAAGGAGGGAGTGAGGGGGGACAGCCATGGGTCGAGTTAGTGAGATGAAATGGTTTGTGTCCTTGATATAACTGGGGTGTTGTGTGGAGAGGGGGCCAAGAAAATGGTCAATGTATTGAGAGATGTGGTAAGTGGAGCTGTTGCAGTCTGAAACTATGGGTCGACCGGGAGGAACCTCAAAGGGGATGGTCCAGGAGTCAGGTGGCTTGTGTATTTTGGGGAGGAGGTAAAAAAAACGAGGTCGAGGGTCAGCGGGTCCTGATAAGTAGTTCTTTTGTTTGGCCGTAATGTATTTATTATCGTATAATGTCTGTAGGAGGTCGTGAAGTTGTTTTTGGGTCTGTGGTTGGATACTATTGTTAAGAGGTTGGTAGTAGGTGCGGTTATTGAGTTGTCTGTTGGCCTCTGAGAGGTATTGCTGTCGGTCCATTATTACAATTTTGGAGCCTTTGTCGGCAGGTTTGAAAATGATGTTGGGGTTAGAGGTCAGTTCGGTCAGGGCCCTGCGTTCCGGCCCCGAGAGATTATCTGGGATATCTCTCGGGGGCCGAAAGCGTTGCAGGGCCCTTCTGTTTTGTTTGGTGAGTTGTTGTGTCAGGGGATGGAGTGCTGAGTCAGGTGGTTCCCAATTGGATGGGTGAGTGAATGGGGTGGGCTGTCTGTCCGGTTTGTGGTTGAAATGGTCAATGATTTTAAGTCGTCTATTGAAGTTGTGTAGGTCCCTTTGAAGTTCCTCCCGGTCTAGTTTTGAAGGGCGTGGAATGAAGGATAGCCCCCTCTCCAGAAGGTGGCGCTGTGGTGAAGAGGGAAGGAAGAGGGTTGAAAGGTTAAGGATGTTAGAGGTGGAGTTCCAGCCCAGGTCTCGGGTAGGGTGTAGGGTGTGTGTGTGTGTGTGTGGTTGTGTTCTTACCGGGTTGGTTTTGGGGTTTAGGGTAAATTTAATTGTCTTAGCCAGTTTTCGAAGATGCGGCTGGCTGTGAATGGGGTCCAGTGAATATTGTCTTTTTCGGTGGTGAAGGTGTCGTGGGGTATTTCCAGGAGGATGGGGAAGTGTGTGGCCATTACATTATTGATGAGGGTGAGGTTGCTTTTCTGGGTGGTGGTGAGTTGTGGGGAGAAGTTAATTATGGGAAAGTAGATGTCTGCGTTGGGGAAGGTCGACCCAGCCAGGCGGAAGACGGTTTTAAGCTGTTTTATTGAAGTTTGACGTGCGTCCTGGTCCTTGTTGTTGGTGCCGATGGAGATGATGAGGATTTTGACGTGGTGATTGACCGGGGTTTTTTCCATGACTTTTGTGAAGTGGTAGGTGTTGGCTCCGGGGTAACTGTCCAGTTGGATGTTGGGGTAGGGGTGGGCTGGGATCCGGTTAATGTTGGAGTCTCCAAGGATGAGTATGGCTTTACGTGGTTTGAAGGACCAGTCTTGTATTTTGCGGGAGGGACGTGCAATGTGGTAATTTGGCCTGTATAGGGTGAAGTCAGGAGGGGTGGGGTGAATACTGGCAGCTGGTTCTGATATTGTCGGGGTGTCCTGTGGAGAGTGGGGAGGAGGAGAGGGAGGATGAGGGGGTGAGGGGGAAGGGGATGGGGTAGAGGAGGGGAGAGGAGAGGGGGGGATGGAGGGGGGTTGGGTAGGTGTGGTTAGGTTGGAAGGGAGAGAGGGTATGGGGGAGGAGGTCTGACAGGGTGGAGACAGGTGGTTGTTGTTGGGGGTAGTGGGAGATGTCGGAGTGGGGCCAGCTCCCGAGGCGGGCAGGCCAGACAGCACCGTTTCCTTTGTTGGGGCAGGAGAGGGCTCAGAAGGGATTGGATGTTGGTCAGAATCGACCTTATTTGACCCTGTCATCATGTCTCTGCCTGCCAGGGTATTGTTTTTGGGTGTCTGCTGCCTGACCTGTTCCGCCCGGGAGCCTTCGGGTTCTGTGAGGGGAGAGGAAGTCAAAATGGAGTCAGTGATGTGAACAGAGACATTGGAACGGGTGTTGAGGGTGACTGTTTGCAGTTCTGAGTTTCTGTAGAAGTGGCGGGTGGGGTGATGAACTTGGGCTGCTGTCTGGGAGGTAGTTGGGGGTTGGCGGGGTTTGAACATGGGAGGAGTGGGGGGAGAGATGGGGGAAATGGGGGTGTGTGGGGTGCCGGGATAGGTATCTTCTGCTGTTGGTAGTGGTCCCCAGGTTACTTTGCGGGTCCTCTGGGGATGTGGGGTGGAGGTGGCTGGAGCTGGTGGGGTGATATCCGGATCTGGGTTTCTGGATGCGGGGGTTGGTGCTGTCGTTGGTGGGGGTCGGATGGGGCCTGTGCGGATGGGTTTGTGGGTGGTGGGATTAGTGGTTTTGGCTGGTTTGTAGACTGGGTAGGGTGAGGGGATGTAGCTTGCTTGGGGTGTGTTGGTCTTGATTGGGGGTGTCGTCTGTGTTCCTGCTGTGACTTGATGGGGTTGGGTGGGTGTGCCAGTTGGTGGTGTCATCTGTGTGATCTCTTCTGTAATGGTTGGTCGGGGGCCTAGGTAAAGGGACAGTGTACTGGAGTTGACAGGTTTGGGTAGAGGGGGGTATTGTTCTTCGGGGATGGTGGGTAGAATGCTGGTCCGTTGTCTGGGTTGATGGCTGTGTTGTTGTGATGGTTGCTTCTCCGTGGTTGATTGTAGGTGTACTTCTGTGGCTTGTATGGTTCCGGTGGTGAGTCTATCTCCATAGCGTTTTCTGGCCCAACCGGTGGCTATCTGAAATGCTATAGGGTTGTAGGTGGAGGTGTCTATGGCTGATAAGGTGTTGCTGTAGTGTTCTGACAAAATGGTGATGGTGTTATGCATCCATAGTGTGGTGTTGTTGTGTATTTTGGTGCGAGTTTCTGGGGTGGGTGTGGAGGGTTTAATGAAATCAGTGAGCCGGGTTACTTGTCTTAGCATGCCAGGTGGGAATTTACCAGTGATTATTGCTGTGTCCATAATATGTTTGTGGTGTGTGGCCTGTATGAATTTGAAGTATAGTTTGCTTGTTTCCCTGGTTTCCGGATCTGGTGCCTGGTTGATTACTGGTGAAGTGTATTGTTGTTGTGGAGTGAACCTAGTGGGCCTATTTGTGATCGGTTGTGTGATTAGTGACATGAGTGGTTGTGGTGTGGTGGAGTTGCGTGTATGTCTATGTGTGGTTGTAGGTGTGTGTGTGTGTGTGGATGAGTGTGTGGAGGGGGAGCCATCTTGGGCTCCGCTCCTGTGTGCAGCAGGGACTCTGGAATGGTTAAACATGAAACACTTAATTTTGGAGAGGAATGGAGGGCTCTTACCTTGTAGGTGGATGAAAGAAGGGTAAGATGGTGGTCGTTGGATGGTGTCGACCTGTGGCTTTCTCTGGAGGTGGTGGAGATGAAGGCCGGAGTGGATTTTCTTGTTGGTTGAGGTGGGGAGTGAACCCTGGTCTCCTGGGTGAAGGTCCGGTGTGGATATCAGGTGCCACGGATGTGGCTTGTGGGTGGCAGCTTGTGCTAGTGGTAGGTCTCTTGCAATTTTGTTAGTGGCAGCAGGTAAAAGAGTCTTGGTGCATGGGCTGGCAGAGCCCTCCACCCAGTGTTTTAAAAGCCAATACTTTAATAGTGCTACGTTTAAAACCAAAACAATTTAAAACAAAGGCCAATTGAAATAAAACCTCTAGTGCGAGGAATTAAAACAAAAGGTAAAAAGAGTATACATACACAGAAGCGGGGTCCCGACGTTTCGCAAATGGTCTTGCTTCCTCAGGGGATAACCCAAGATGGCTCATGTTTTGGTTTAAGTACACTGTTGGAGAAGGGAGTTAGGTCCCTCCTCCAAGGGTGTCTGTGGTGTGTCAGTAGTGGATTGGTTGGAAGAGTCAGGTGGCTGGAGGTTTTTTGGAGGGAAAGTCTGCTGTCAGTTGTTGATTGGTTGGAAGGGTCAGGTGGTTGGAGGTGTTTTGGAGGGAAAGTCTGAGGCTGAGTCTGATTGGATGTTTTTTGGAGGGAAATGGTCAGGAAGGGAGTGGGTGGGGGGATAGGTATGGTGGTGGTGTGGATGTATGTTCATTGGGTGGATAGCTCAGTGGGTTGTTGGTCTGTCTTACATGCTGGCAGTCCGGGGAGAGGCAGGATCAATCCCACCCCTCCCCAAACCGCCAGCACGTGGCGTGTGTGTGTGTGTGTATATATCTCTGTGTGTCTGTGTGTGTGTAAATGTTGTACCATATTTTTTGGAGGGAAATGGTCAGGAAGGGAGTGGGTGGGGGGATAGGTATGGTGGTGGTGTGGATGTATGTTAGTTGGTAGGTAGCTCAGTGGGTTGTTGGTCTGTCCCACATGCTGGCAGCCCGGGGAGAGGCAGGATCAATCCCACCCCTCCCCGAGCTGCCAGCATGCACTGTGTGTGTGTGTGTGTGTGTGTGTGTGTGTGTGTGTGTGTGTATGTATATGTGTGCGTGTGTGTGTGTATATATATGTATGCGCTCACCTGGTTGGGCCAGTTTTTTGCTGGTTGGGGTGGGAGGAGCCGGGAGGTCTTGGAGATGAAGGAAGTTGTGATGAGGGTCCAGGATGGTAAGACTTGTTGATATACTGTAGAGTAGTGTTAGTGAAAGACAGAAGAGATGCAGAACAGTGGCACGGGCTGGGTTAGGGTTGGGGTTGGGGTTGGGGTTATGGGTTTCGGTTTGAAATCTGTTGCACAGGCCTACTGAACTGTGAGCGGGGGCTGAGTGTGGAGGAGATGTAGGAAGAGAGCCGATGGATAGATGGCTGAGGGGGAAGGGGGGGGGGGGGGGGTTTAAATAAAAAGGAGGGGTTGAAAGGAAGGAAATAAAATAGGCAAGAACCGGTCAATATAAAGTAGAGTGGTTGGGATAGGGTTAGTGGTTTTGGGAGGGAGGCTGGGGTGGGATTCGAACCCTGGTCTAGTGGGTGATAGACCAGGGTTCTACCCGTGGGGCTATGTGGATGGTGGTAGTGAGATGCTGGTTGGATCTATTGGTAGTTTAAAGAAGAGTGGTCGGGAATAAAACAGTTCTGGGAGGGAGGCTGGGGTGGGATTCGAACCCTGGTCTAGTGGATGATAGACCAGGGTTCTACCAGCGGAGCTATGTGGGTGGTGGTGGTGGTGGTGACCTGGTTGGAGCTATTCGTAATTTAAAGAGGAGTGGTTGGGAATAAAACAGTTTTGGGCGGGAGGCTGGGGTGGGATTCGAACCCTGGTCTAGTGGATGATAGACCAGGGTTCTACCAGTGGAGCTATATGGGTTAGGGTTAGGGTTAGGGTTAGGGTTAGGGTTAGGGTTAGGGTTAGGTTTTGGGTTAGGGTTAGGGTTAGGGTTAGGGTTAGGGTTAGGGTTAGGGTTAGGGTTGGGTTGGGTTAGGGTTAGGGTTAGGGTTAGGGTTAGGGTTAGGGTTAGGTTAGGGTTAGGGTTAGGGTTAGGGTTAGGGTTAGGGTTAGGTTATAGGGATAAATACGTCCTTTGAGGGGCCCCTCAAGAATGTTTTTGCCGATAACTCCGGATAGGAATGTCCTATCATCATAGAACCAAGTTCCTTGGATTCCTTGGCCCCAGACCTTTCCAATGGTGTGTCGTTTGACCCCGTGGAACCTTGGGAAATTTTCGAAATCTTAGTTTGAAACTTTAAAATGGCCATATCTCCGGAACGGTAAGTCGTAGAGACTTGAATTCAACTCTGGCGTGTTCAGCGACCCCAAATTAGGTCTGACGCGACCGACTTTCAAGTCTCTAGCACCTTCGGTTCCGAAGATATTGGCCAAAAACGGAATTAGGAAATTTCCGTTTTCTGAAAAATTCTAACTTTTGATAGGAAGGTCGTAGAGACACGTGAGTGGGCTCTACGTGACGGGCGTGGCCGAAATAGGGGGGGTAGACACCAATTGCAAACTTGTGGGAGGTACCGTTGTTGAGTTAAGGGCGTGTCAAAAATCCCCATAGCAATACATGTAAAAGGTGAAAATTTTACTAAGTGGTTAGGGTTAGGGTTAGGGTTAGGGTTAGGGGTTAGGGTTAGGGTTAGGGTTAGGGTTATAGGGATAAATACGTCCTTTGAGGGGCCCCTCAAGAATGTTTTTGCCGATAACTCCGGATAGGAATGTCCTATCATCATAGAACCAAGTTCCTTGGATTCCTTGGCCCCAGACCTTTCCAATGGTGTGTCGTTTGACCCCGTGGAACCTTGGGAAATTTTCGAAATCTTAGTTTGAAACTTTAAAATGGCCATATCTCCGGAACGGTAAGTCGTAGAGACTTGAATTCAACTCTGGCGTGTTCAGCGACCCCAAATTAGGTCTGACGCGACCGACTTTCAAGTCTCTAGCACCTTCGGTTCCGAAGATATTGGCCAAAAACGGAATTAGGAAATTTCCGTTTTCTGAAAAATTCTAACTTTTGATAGGAAGGTCGTAGAGACACGTGAGTGGGCTCTACGTGACGGGCGTGGCCGAAATAGGGGGGGTAGACACCAATTGCAAACTTGTGGGAGGTACCGTTGTTGAGTTAAGGGCGTGTCAAAAATCCCCATAGCAATACATGTAAAAGGTGAAAATTTTACTAAGTGGTTAGGGTTAGGGTTAGGGTTAGGGGTTAGGGGTTAGGGTTAGGGGTAGGGTTAGGGTTAGGTTAGGGTTAGGGTTAGGGTTAGGGTTAGGGTTAGGTTTAGTGAGAGTTATCTCGGTGACTCCCCCTGCGTCGTCCGTCGACTGGGCAGTTGATAGGGAGTCAAAGGCAAGGCACTGGCCGGCGCTCGTGTATTTGACACTCCCAGACCTGTACTTCCCCTCTCTGTCTCTACACCACGGGTTCTTGTTTAGCAGATTTATCGTTGTTGTGTTCTGAGCCGAATTTCCTGTTTTCCTTCCATTTCCTTGTATTGGTTGTAGTAATATTGTTTAGTTATTTCGCCCATCTATGGGATATGTTGGTTGGATTCTTCTTTCAAATTGTTTTAGTATTTTCCCTGGTTATGGGATCTTTTGGTTGGTTTCCTCTTTTGTTGTTTCTGTTTTGCATCACTTGCTTTATATTGGGCGTTATTGCTTTGTATTCTTCTTGGATTGTAGTAGCTTTGTTTTAGTATTTCCCCTGTTTATGGGATATTTTTTGTTTTGCATAATTTTGCCTTTTATTGGGTGTTACTCCCTTGTGTGTCTCTTGGATTGTAGTAGTATTGTTTTATTGTTTCCCCTGTTCATGGGATATTTCGGTTTCTCCTTTTGTCTTTTCTGTTTTGCATAACTTGCTTTGTATTGGGCGTTATTGCCTTGTATTCTTCTTGGATTGTAGTAACTTTGTTTTAGTATTTCCCCTGTTTCTGGGATATTTTTTGTTTTGCATAATTTGCCTTTTTTATTGGGTGTTATTCCCTTGTGTGTCTATTGGAGTTGTAGTAGTATTGTTTTAATGTTTCCCCTGTTCATGGGATATTTCGGTTTCTTCCTTTTGTGTTTTCTGTTTTGCATAACTTGCTTTGTATTGGGCGTTATCGCCTTGTATTCTTCTTGGATTGTAGTAACTTTGTTTTAGTATTTCCCGTTTCTGGGATATTTTTTGTTTTGCATTATTTGCCCTTTTTAATTGGGTGTTATTCCCTTGTGTATCTCCTGGATTGTAGTGGTATTGTTTTATTGTTTCCCTTGTTTATGGGATATTCTGGTATCTTCTTTTGTCTTTTTTGTCTTCCATACTTACCTTATATTGGATGTTATTCGGTTGTATTCTTCCTGGATTGTAGTATTGTTGTTTTGGTATTTCCCTGTTTTTGGGATATTTTGGTTGGTTTCTTCTTTTGTTTTTTCAGTTTTCCATCATTTTCTTTATATTAGATGTTGTTTCCTTGTATTGGATGTTGTGGTATTACTTTGTTATACCATCTATTTGAGAGATATACTGTTTTGTTTTTCCTGTATTGGGATGAGATCTCATCTGGTTTCCCATAAGGTTCTATGTGGACTAAGTCCAGAATTTGAGACACATCCTCAGTAGTGGACCCCAGGATCACAGGGTGTTTCGGCCATTTATCACTAGACACCCTCACCTGAGGAGAGGCCCAGCCAAGGTTGATCAAACCTTGGTGTGTGTCCCAAGCCAATTAGGTGATTTTGTTGTATTATATTTATTTCTTTATTTTTCTTCATTTTATAATTCATTATATTTTGTCCATTTGACATTTGTATTTTCATAGTATTCGATTTTGTCTTTCATTTATATTATATTATTGTTTTTTTTAATATTCAGTATTATTGTGTTTTTATTATATTTTTAATTATATTTTCATTCTATTACTTCATTTTTATTTTATTATTTATTTTATTTTTATTTCATTTTAATTTAATATTATTATATTTTTATTTTATTATATTATTTTATATTATTTTTATTTTATTATATTATTTTTTATTTTATTATGTATCTATTTTATTATTGTATTATTATTGAGTTGAGAGGCTGTATGCCTTTAGTATTGTTCTTATAGGCGAGGTTTGCCCTCTGCTGGTCGAGGTATGTATTGCACCCCCAAAAAATTAAATTTTATTGATGAATTAAAGTTGTTTTTTGAGTTATATTAGTAGAATTACCTTTTAGAAGAATTGCTGGGTGAATTCTGCCCCCTGCTGGACAAGTTTTATATTGCATTATGTCTGTAATAATGTATTTATTATGGATTTAATTTATTTTCAGAGTTATAATTTATCTTCAGAGTAACAATCTAATACTTATCTCTTCCATATATGCTTTTTAATTTATATTGTAATTTTAATCCATGTTAATTCTTTAATATTATGTAGTATTTTTTAAAAAAATTATTAAGAATTATATCAAAAATTATATTATTGAATAAAGTTTGTACTCACATTATTTGAGCCTGAAGGAAGTCCCTCTCTGTCTCTATGTAGGCCAGTCCATGCTCCAGTACACCGCACAGCTATAGATCTGGTATAAAGTGCATTGGTGTGTATGGGCCCTATAGTTTCCCTGCAACCCTTCTCACTCATGGTTTTGTTTCAAATCCAACTTAATTCGCCTATTTTATCTCTTTTTACTGTACTTTATCCTATTTTTTCATTCCAAATGGGTAGGTTATAGAGTATTTTGTAAGTAAACTAACTCTTGGGATATAATTATTAAGTTAAAAGATGTAATTATTGAGTTTAATAGGTTATAATGTCCCTTTAAGGCGAATTTGCCCCCTGCTGGTCAAGGTGAGTATTACATTACGTTTCCTAATTACATTTTATTCATGAATTCCATTTACTTTTAAAGGGTTATTATTACACTTAGCTTTTAGTGACCTGCAGAGTGAAGTTTGCCCCCTGGTGGTCAAGGTGTGTATTGCAATAAATTAAAAATTACCTTTTATTCAGGCATTTAATTTATTTTTAGATTTATATTAATACCTTTAGCTTTTAGTGACCTGCAGAGTGAAGTTTGCCCCCTGGTGGTCAAGGTGTGTATTGCAATAAATTAAAAATTACCTTTTATTCAGGCATTTAATTTATTTTTAGATTTATATTAATACCTTTAGCTTTTAGTGACCTGCAGAGTGAAGTTTGCCCCCTGGTGGTCAAGGTGTGTATTGCAATAAATTAAAAATTACCTTTTATTCATGCATTTAATTTATTTTTAGAATTATATTAATACCCTTAGCTTTTAGGGACCTGCAGAGTGAATTTTGCCCCCTGCTGGTCAAGGTGAGTATTGCAATAAAAATTAAAAATTATATTTTATTCTTGAATTTAATTTATTTTTAGAGTTATATTATTACCTTTAGTTTTTAGTGACCTGCAGAGTGAATTTTGTCCCCTGCTGGTCGAGGTGTGTATTGCATTAAATTGTTAAATTATATGTATTAATAAATTGAATTTATTTTAAGAGTTATATTATTAGACCTAGCTTTTAGTGACCTGTAGAGTGAATTTTGCCCCCTGCTGGTCAAGGTATGAATCGCAATATTTTTTGTTTCTTATTTTCTGGTTAGGGCATATATTGCCTTAAATTTCAAGACTAGGATTAGGGTTAGGGTTAGGTGAAAGGGTTAGGGTTAGAGCTTAAACTAGGATTAAATGCTTTAATCACAGTTAAACCGACTTTTATACTAAAATGAGAATTCATCTCAGTAAAAGAAACTGATGACAGATGACTAATGATTTTAGGGTTAGGATTAGGGTTAGGGTTAGGTTAAAAGGTTAGGGTTAGGTTTTAGACTGTACTAACTTTACGGTTAGGGTTAGGGGTTAGGGTTAGGGTTAGAGTTAGGGGTTAGGATTAGGGTTAGGTTAAAAGGTTAGGGTTAGGTTTTAAACTCCACTAACTTTACGGTTAGGGTTAGGGGATAGGGTTAGGGTTAGGTTAAAAGGTTAGGGTTAGATTTTAAACTCCACTAACTTTACGGTTAGGGTTAGGGGTTAGGGTTAGGGTTAGAGTTAGGGGTTAGGGTTAGGGCTAAGGGCTAGGGTTAGGATTTAGAATCCACTAACATTACGGTTAGAGTAGACTTATAGGTAAGGCTATAATAAAATTAGGGTTAGGGTTAGGGTTAGGGTTAGGGTTAGGGTTAGGGTTAGGTTATAGGGATAAATACGTCCTTTGAGGGGCCCCTCAAGAATGTTTTTGCCGATAACTCCGGATAGGAATGTCCTATCATCATAGAACCAAGTTCCTTGGATTCCTTGGCCCCAGACCTTTCCAATGGTGTGTCGTTTGACCCCGTGGAACCTTGGGAAATTTTCGAAATCTTAGTTTGAAACTTTAAAATGGCCATATCTCCGGAACGGTAAGTCGTAGAGACTTGAATTCAACTCTGGCGTGTTCAGCGACCCCAAATTAGGTCTGACGCGACCGACTTTCAAGTCTCTAGCACCTTCGGTTCCGAAGATATTGGCCAAAAACGGAATTAGGAAATTTCCGTTTTCTGAAAAATTCTAACTTTTGATAGGAAGGTCGTAGAGACACGTGAGTGGGCTCTACGTGACGGGCGTGGCCGAAATAGGGGGGGTAGACACCAATTGCAAACTTGTGGGAGGTACCGTTGTTGAGTTAAGGGCGTGTCAAAAATCCCCATAGCAATACATGTAAAAGGTGAAAATTTTACTAAGTGGTTAGGGTTAGGGTTAGGGTTAGGGTTAGGGGTTAGGGTTAGGGTTAGGGTTAGGGTTATAGGGATAAATACGTCCTTTGAGGGGCCCCTCAAGAATGTTTTTGCCGATAACTCCGGATAGGAATGTCCTATCATCATAGAACCAAGTTCCTTGGATTCCTTGGCCCCAGACCTTTCCAATGGTGTGTCGTTTGACCCCGTGGAACCTTGGGAAATTTTCGAAATCTTAGTTTGAAACTTTAAAATGGCCATATCTCCGGAACGGTAAGTCGTAGAGACTTGAATTCAACTCTGGCGTGTTCAGCGACCCCAAATTAGGTCTGACGCGACCGACTTTCAAGTCTCTAGCACCTTCGGTTCCGAAGATATTGGCCAAAAACGGAATTAGGAAATTTCCGTTTTCTGAAAAATTCTAACTTTTGATAGGAAGGTCGTAGAGACACGTGAGTGGGCTCTACGTGACGGGCGTGGCCGAAATAGGGGGGGTAGACACCAATTGCAAACTTGTGGGAGGTACCGTTGTTGAGTTAAGGGCGTGTCAAAAATCCCCATAGCAATACATGTAAAAGGTGAAAATTTTACTAAGTGGTTAGGGTTAGGGTTAGGGTTAGGGGTTAGGGGTTAGGGTTAGGGGTAGGGTTAGGGTTAGGTTAGGGTTAGGGTTAGGGTTAGGGTTAGGGTTAGGGTTAGGGGTTAGGGTTAGGGTTAGGGTTAGGGTTAGGGTTAGGGTTAGGGTTAGGGTTAGGTTAGGGTTAGGGTTAGGGTTAGGGTTAGGGTTAGGGTTAGGGTTAGGGTTAGGGTTAGGGTTAGGGTTAGGGTTAGGGTTGGGGTTGGGGTTGGGGTTATGGGTTTCGGTTTGAAATCTGTTGCACAGGCCTACTGAACTGTGAGCGGGGGCTGAGTGTGGAGGAGATGTAGGAAGAAGATTTAAAGGGCTGGGTGGGAATCGAACCTGGGTCTATTGTGGGGGAGGTCAGGATATTAGCAGTGCGCTACTGGTAGGGAGTTAGGGTTAGGGTTAGGGTTAGGGTTAGGGTTAGGGTTAGGGTTAGGGTTAGGGTTAGGGTTAGGGTTAGGGTTAGGTGTTTGTGTTATCTCGATGACACTCCCTGCGTCGTCCGACGACTGGGCAGTTAAGGAGAGTCAAAGGCAGTGCACTGGCCGTCGCACTTTTATTCCACAGCTCTCATCACCTTACTACCCTCTGGATATTGATTTCCTTTTGGCGTAGTATTATGAGAGTATATCCTGTATTTTTGGTTTTCAAGGCTAGGGTTAGGGCTAAGTTCGGAATAGATTTTAGGGTTGAGTTAGGGTTTCGGTTCCAGGGCTAAGTTAGGGTTAGAATTAGGACTACGTTAAGGCTAGAATTAGGATTGGGTTAGGGTTAGATTCTAAGGTTAAGGTTTAGGGCTAGGTTAGGGTTAGATTCTAGGGCTAGGTTAGGGTTAGACTCTAGGGCTAAGTTAGGGTTAGATTTCAGGGCTAGGTTTGGGCTAAGTTAGGGTTAGGTTCTAGGTTTAAGTTTAGGGTTAGAGTCTAGGGCTGGGGTCCGGGCTAAGTTTAAGGTTAGATCCTAGGGTTAAGGTAAGATTCCAGGGTTAAGTTAGATTTTGGGGTTAGGGTTAGGGCTAAGTTAGGAATAGATTCTAGGGTTAAGTTAGGGTTTCAATTCCAGGGCTAAGTTAGGGTTAGAGTTAGGGCTACGTTAGGGCTAGAATTAGGATTAGGTTAGGGTTAGATCCTAAGGCTAAGGTTAGGGCTAGGTTAGGGTTAGATTCTAGGGTTAGGTTAGGGTTAGATTCTAGGGTTAGGGCTAAGTTAGGGTTAGATTTCAGGGTTAGGTTTGGGCTAAGTTAGGGTTAGGTTCTAGGTTTAGGTTAGGGTTAGAGTCTAGGGCTGGGGTTCGGGCTAAGTTTAAGGTTAGAGTCTAGGGTTAGGGTCAGATTCCAGGGTTAAGTTAGATTTTGGGGGTAGGGTTAGGGTTAGGGTTAGGGTTAGGGTTTAGGCTAGGGCTTAAGTTAGGGTTAGGGTTAAGGTTAGGGTTAGGGTTAGGTTTAGGGTTAGGTTTAGGTAAGGTTAGGGTTAGGTTAGAATTAGGCTTAGGGCTAATATTAAGTTAGGGTTAGGGTTAGGGTTAAGGTTAGGGTTAGGTTTAGGTTCGGATTAGGTTTAGCGCTAGAGTTAAGTTAGGGTTAGGGTTAGGGCTAAGGTCAGGGTTAGGGTCAGGTTAGGATTAGGTTTAGGGCTAGAGTTAAATTAGGGTTAGGTTTAGGGCTAAGGTTAGGGCTAAGGTTAGGGTTAGGTTAGGATTAGGTTTAGGGTTGGAGTTTAAGTTAGGGTTTAGGGTTAGGGCTAAGGTTAGGGTTAGGTTAGGATTAGGTTTAGGGCTAGAGTTAAATTAGGGTTAGGGTTAGGGCTAAGGTTAGGGCTAAAGTCAGGGTTAGGACTAAGGTTAGGGTTAGGGTTAATGTAGGGTTAGCGTTAGGGTTAGGAATAAGATTAGAGTTAGGGCTAAGGGTTACGGTTAGGGTTAGGTTTAGAGTTAGAGTTAAGTTAGGGTTAGGGCTAAGTTTAAAGTTAAGGTTAGGGTTAGGGTTAAGGAAGGGTTAGGGTTAGGGTTAGGGTCAGGCTAAGGTTAGGGCTTAGGGTCAGGGCCAAGTCTAGGCCCGGGCTAAGTCAGGGTTAAGGTCAAGGTTAAGTTAAGGCTAGGGTTAGGTTAAGTTTTAGTTAGGGTTAAGTAAGGGTTAGAGTTAAGTACGGGTTAGGGTTGAGTAGGGTTTAGGGTTAAGTAAGGGTTAGGGTTCGAAATTGTGGAACACATCTTCAGTAGTGGACCTCAGGATCATTGGGTGTTTCGGCCATTAACACTAGACACCCTCACCCAAGGAAGGCCCACCCGGGGTTGATCAAGTCCCCGGGGTGTGTCCATGTCCAATTGATAAAGTTATTTGTTTGTTTATTATCACTCTATGGAGGACATTTTGTTTTGGTAGCTATTTTGAGTGTTGGATTGTAAAAGTATTTAGTATTACAATAAGTATTTTTCCATGGATTTCTGTTTTTTTAGGAGGGTCATAAGGAGTGTCCAAATTTAGTTTAGAATTGTTGTAGTGTCATTTGTACTTTTTGGGTTTTTTTTAGGGTAAAGCATTTAGTCAGGATTTTTTTAAAAAATGTTTTTATTATTATAGGTCTAGAAAGGTAATTGGATTGTATTTGTTTGTTGATTTTATAGGAGGAATTAGGGGTTAGGATAGTTAAATTAGCCAAGATTGTCATTGCTGTTAGGATCTATATAAAGAGTAATTAATAATTGATAAATGGATTTGAATAATTAATATAAAGTAAAGAATTAATTAGAGTGGAGTTTCTGGTAAACTGAGATTTAAGAGGTGTTTAGGTTAGGTTAAGAGTTATGGTGAATTTGAGATAAAGAGATTTCTGTTGGGATAAATTTGGAGGTTAAATTTTGAAGTAGAATTATTTTATGAAGTTTGGTTCGAAAAGTTGTAGGTTGGTAATTAGAATTGTAATTTAGGGCAGAATATAAAATTCTTGGTGGTAAATTATGTTTTGGTCAATAATTAATTAAAGTATAAAAAGATTTAAGTGATTTAGTAATATCTCTAATAATTAGGGTTCAATAAAGTTAGGTTAAGTTAATTAAAGTAATAATTAAATTTATTTAAATGAGAAAAAATTAGATCCAATAAATTAGGTCCATTGCAGCTAAAAGAAAATTCTTTTTAATTATTCAAAAATAAAGGTAAAGGTTAGAAGTGTTAGCATTGTCTAGGTCCCGGTGCATCCACGGCCTAGTCCCTAAGGTGGACTAGGGGATGGAAATTTGAGGGAGGTGAACAATTTGAAGGAGTCCAATTGGATTGGGGGCTCAAAGGATTCAGTCGTGTGTGGTGCAAAATGGTCTGTGCGTTGGTGGGGCTAAGGGTTAGGGTTAGGGTTAGGGTTAGGGTTAGGGTTAGGGTTAGGGTTAGGGTTAGGGTTAGGGTTAGGGTTAGGGTTAGGTTATAGGGATAAATACGTCCTTTGAGGGGCCCCTCAAGAATGTTTTTGCCGATAACTCCGGATAGGAATGTCCTATCATCATAGAACCAAGTTCCTTGGATTCCTTGGCCCCAGACCTTTCCAATGGTGTGTCGTTTGACCCCGTGGAACCTTGGGAAATTTTCGAAATCTTAGTTTGAAACTTTAAAATGGCCATATCTCCGGAACGGTAAGTCGTAGAGACTTGAATTCAACTCTGGCGTGTTCAGCGACCCCAAATTAGGTCTGACGCGACCGACTTTCAAGTCTCTAGCACCTTCGGTTCCGAAGATATTGGCCAAAAACGGAATTAGGAAATTTCCGTTTTCTGAAAAATTCTAACTTTTGATAGGAAGGTCGTAGAGACACGTGAGTGGGCTCTACGTGACGGGCGTGGCCGAAATAGGGGGGGTAGACACCAATTGCAAACTTGTGGGAGGTACCGTTGTTGAGTTAAGGGCGTGTCAAAAATCCCCATAGCAATACATGTAAAAGGTGAAAATTTTACTAAGTGGTTAGGGTTAGGGTTAGGGTTAGGGTTAGGGGTTAGGGTTAGGGTTAGGGTTAGGGTTATAGGGATAAATACGTCCTTTGAGGGGCCCCTCAAGAATGTTTTTGCCGATAACTCCGGATAGGAATGTCCTATCATCATAGAACCAAGTTCCTTGGATTCCTTGGCCCCAGACCTTTCCAATGGTGTGTCGTTTGACCCCGTGGAACCTTGGGAAATTTTCGAAATCTTAGTTTGAAACTTTAAAATGGCCATATCTCCGGAACGGTAAGTCGTAGAGACTTGAATTCAACTCTGGCGTGTTCAGCGACCCCAAATTAGGTCTGACGCGACCGACTTTCAAGTCTCTAGCACCTTCGGTTCCGAAGATATTGGCCAAAAACGGAATTAGGAAATTTCCGTTTTCTGAAAAATTCTAACTTTTGATAGGAAGGTCGTAGAGACACGTGAGTGGGCTCTACGTGACGGGCGTGGCCGAAATAGGGGGGGTAGACACCAATTGCAAACTTGTGGGAGGTACCGTTGTTGAGTTAAGGGCGTGTCAAAAATCCCCATAGCAATACATGTAAAAGGTGAAAATTTTACTAAGTGGTTAGGGTTAGGGTTAGGGTTAGGGGTTAGGGGTTAGGGTTAGGGGTAGGGTTAGGGTTAGGTTAGGGTTAGGGTTAGGGTTAGGGTTAGGGTTAGGTTTAGTGAGAGTTATCTCGGTGACTCCCCCTGCGTCGTCCGTCGACTGGGCAGTTGATAGGGAGTCAAAGGCAAGGCACTGGCCGGCGCTCGTGTATTTGACACTCCCAGACCTGTACTTCCCCTCTCTGTCTCTACACCACGGGTTCTTGTTTAGCAGATTTATCGTTGTTGTGTTCTGAGCCGAATTTCCTGTTTTCCTTCCATTTCCTTGTATTGGTTGTAGTAATATTGTTTAGTTATTTCGCCCATCTATGGGATATGTTGGTTGGATTCTTCTTTCAAATTGTTTTAGTATTTTCCCTGGTTATGGGATCTTTTGGTTGGTTTCCTCTTTTGTTGTTTCTGTTTTGCATCACTTGCTTTATATTGGGCGTTATTGCTTTGTATTCTTCTTGGATTGTAGTAGCTTTGTTTTAGTATTTCCCCTGTTTATGGGATATTTTTTGTTTTGCATAATTTTGCCTTTTATTGGGTGTTACTCCCTTGTGTGTCTCTTGGATTGTAGTAGTATTGTTTTATTGTTTCCCCTGTTCATGGGATATTTCGGTTTCTCCTTTTGTCTTTTCTGTTTTGCATAACTTGCTTTGTATTGGGCGTTATTGCCTTGTATTCTTCTTGGATTGTAGTAACTTTGTTTTAGTATTTCCCCTGTTTCTGGGATATTTTTTGTTTTGCATAATTTGCCTTTTTTATTGGGTGTTATTCCCTTGTGTGTCTATTGGAGTTGTAGTAGTATTGTTTTAATGTTTCCCCTGTTCATGGGATATTTCGGTTTCTTCCTTTTGTGTTTTCTGTTTTGCATAACTTGCTTTGTATTGGGCGTTATCGCCTTGTATTCTTCTTGGATTGTAGTAACTTTGTTTTAGTATTTCCCGTTTCTGGGATATTTTTTGTTTTGCATTATTTGCCCTTTTTAATTGGGTGTTATTCCCTTGTGTATCTCCTGGATTGTAGTGGTATTGTTTTATTGTTTCCCTTGTT
This sequence comes from Centropristis striata, assembly GCF_030273125.1. NCBI lineage: Eukaryota > Metazoa > Chordata > Actinopteri > Perciformes > Serranidae > Centropristis > Centropristis striata. The sequence goes on along the minus strand of NC_081520.1, from coordinate 16,677 downwards.
TATGGGATATTCTGGTATCTTCTTTTGTCTTTTTTGTCTTCCATACTTACCTTATATTGGATGTTATTCGGTTGTATTCTTCCTGGATTGTAGTATTGTTGTTTTGGTATTTCCCTGTTTTTGGGATATTTTGGTTGGTTTCTTCTTTTGTTTTTTCAGTTTTCCATCATTTTCTTTATATTAGATGTTGTTTCCTTGTATTGGATGTTGTGGTATTACTTTGTTATACCATCTATTTGAGAGATATACTGTTTTGTTTTTCCTGTATTGGGATGAGATCTCATCTGGTTTCCCATAAGGTTCTATGTGGACTAAGTCCAGAATTTGAGACACATCCTCAGTAGTGGACCCCAGGATCACAGGGTGTTTCGGCCATTTATCACTAGACACCCTCACCTGAGGAGAGGCCCAGCCAAGGTTGATCAAACCTTGGTGTGTGTCCCAAGCCAATTAGGTGATTTTGTTGTATTATATTTATTTCTTTATTTTTCTTCATTTTATAATTCATTATATTTTGTCCATTTGACATTTGTATTTTCATAGTATTCGATTTTGTCTTTCATTTATATTATATTATTGTTTTTTTTAATATTCAGTATTATTGTGTTTTTATTATATTTTTAATTATATTTTCATTCTATTACTTCATTTTTATTTTATTATTTATTTTATTTTTATTTCATTTTAATTTAATATTATTATATTTTTATTTTATTATATTATTTTATATTATTTTTATTTTATTATATTATTTTTTATTTTATTATGTATCTATTTTATTATTGTATTATTATTGAGTTGAGAGGCTGTATGCCTTTAGTATTGTTCTTATAGGCGAGGTTTGCCCTCTGCTGGTCGAGGTATGTATTGCACCCCCAAAAAATTAAATTTTATTGATGAATTAAAGTTGTTTTTTGAGTTATATTAGTAGAATTACCTTTTAGAAGAATTGCTGGGTGAATTCTGCCCCCTGCTGGACAAGTTTTATATTGCATTATGTCTGTAATAATGTATTTATTATGGATTTAATTTATTTTCAGAGTTATAATTTATCTTCAGAGTAACAATCTAATACTTATCTCTTCCATATATGCTTTTTAATTTATATTGTAATTTTAATCCATGTTAATTCTTTAATATTATGTAGTATTTTTTAAAAAAATTATTAAGAATTATATCAAAAATTATATTATTGAATAAAGTTTGTACTCACATTATTTGAGCCTGAAGGAAGTCCCTCTCTGTCTCTATGTAGGCCAGTCCATGCTCCAGTACACCGCACAGCTATAGATCTGGTATAAAGTGCATTGGTGTGTATGGGCCCTATAGTTTCCCTGCAACCCTTCTCACTCATGGTTTTGTTTCAAATCCAACTTAATTCGCCTATTTTATCTCTTTTTACTGTACTTTATCCTATTTTTTCATTCCAAATGGGTAGGTTATAGAGTATTTTGTAAGTAAACTAACTCTTGGGATATAATTATTAAGTTAAAAGATGTAATTATTGAGTTTAATAGGTTATAATGTCCCTTTAAGGCGAATTTGCCCCCTGCTGGTCAAGGTGAGTATTACATTACGTTTCCTAATTACATTTTATTCATGAATTCCATTTACTTTTAAAGGGTTATTATTACACTTAGCTTTTAGTGACCTGCAGAGTGAAGTTTGCCCCCTGGTGGTCAAGGTGTGTATTGCAATAAATTAAAAATTACCTTTTATTCAGGCATTTAATTTATTTTTAGATTTATATTAATACCTTTAGCTTTTAGTGACCTGCAGAGTGAAGTTTGCCCCCTGGTGGTCAAGGTGTGTATTGCAATAAATTAAAAATTACCTTTTATTCAGGCATTTAATTTATTTTTAGATTTATATTAATACCTTTAGCTTTTAGTGACCTGCAGAGTGAAGTTTGCCCCCTGGTGGTCAAGGTGTGTATTGCAATAAATTAAAAATTACCTTTTATTCATGCATTTAATTTATTTTTAGAATTATATTAATACCCTTAGCTTTTAGGGACCTGCAGAGTGAATTTTGCCCCCTGCTGGTCAAGGTGAGTATTGCAATAAAAATTAAAAATTATATTTTATTCTTGAATTTAATTTATTTTTAGAGTTATATTATTACCTTTAGTTTTTAGTGACCTGCAGAGTGAATTTTGTCCCCTGCTGGTCGAGGTGTGTATTGCATTAAATTGTTAAATTATATGTATTAATAAATTGAATTTATTTTAAGAGTTATATTATTAGACCTAGCTTTTAGTGACCTGTAGAGTGAATTTTGCCCCCTGCTGGTCAAGGTATGAATCGCAATATTTTTTGTTTCTTATTTTCTGGTTAGGGCATATATTGCCTTAAATTTCAAGACTAGGATTAGGGTTAGGGTTAGGTGAAAGGGTTAGGGTTAGAGCTTAAACTAGGATTAAATGCTTTAATCACAGTTAAACCGACTTTTATACTAAAATGAGAATTCATCTCAGTAAAAGAAACTGATGACAGATGACTAATGATTTTAGGGTTAGGATTAGGGTTAGGGTTAGGTTAAAAGGTTAGGGTTAGGTTTTAGACTGTACTAACTTTACGGTTAGGGTTAGGGGTTAGGGTTAGGGTTAGAGTTAGGGGTTAGGATTAGGGTTAGGTTAAAAGGTTAGGGTTAGGTTTTAAACTCCACTAACTTTACGGTTAGGGTTAGGGGATAGGGTTAGGGTTAGGTTAAAAGGTTAGGGTTAGGGTTAGGGTTAGGGTTAGGGTTAGGGGTTAGGGTTAGGGTTAGGGTTAGGGTTAGGGTTAGGGTTAGGGTTAGGGTTAGGGTTAGGGTTAGGGTTAGGGTTAGGGGTTAGGGGTTAGGGGTTAGGGTTAGGGTTAGGGTTAGGGTTAGGGTTAGGGTTAGGGTTAGGGTTAGGGTTAGGGTTAGGGTTAGGGTTAGGGTTAGGGTTAGGTTATAGGGATAAATACGTCCTTTGAGGGGCCCCTCAAGAATGTTTTTGCCGATAACTCCGGATAGGAATGTCCTATCATCATAGAACCAAGTTCCTTGGATTCCTTGGCCCCAGACCTTTCCAATGGTGTGTCGTTTGACCCCGTGGAACCTTGGGAAATTTTCGAAATCTTAGTTTGAAACTTTAAAATGGCCATATCTCCGGAACGGTAAGTCGTAGAGACTTGAATTCAACTCTGGCGTGTTCAGCGACCCCAAATTAGGTCTGACGCGACCGACTTTCAAGTCTCTAGCACCTTCGGTTCCGAAGATATTGGCCAAAAACGGAATTAGGAAATTTCCGTTTTCTGAAAAATTCTAACTTTTGATAGGAAGGTCGTAGAGACACGTGAGTGGGCTCTACGTGACGGGCGTGGCCGAAATAGGGGGGGTAGACACCAATTGCAAACTTGTGGGAGGTACCGTTGTTGAGTTAAGGGCGTGTCAAAAATCCCCATAGCAATACATGTAAAAGGTGAAAATTTTACTAAGTGGTTAGGGTTAGGGTTAGGGTTAGGGTTAGGGGTTAGGGTTAGGGTTAGGGTTAGGGTTATAGGGATAAATACGTCCTTTGAGGGGCCCCTCAAGAATGTTTTTGCCGATAACTCCGGATAGGAATGTCCTATCATCATAGAACCAAGTTCCTTGGATTCCTTGGCCCCAGACCTTTCCAATGGTGTGTCGTTTGACCCCGTGGAACCTTGGGAAATTTTCGAAATCTTAGTTTGAAACTTTAAAATGGCCATATCTCCGGAACGGTAAGTCGTAGAGACTTGAATTCAACTCTGGCGTGTTCAGCGACCCCAAATTAGGTCTGACGCGACCGACTTTCAAGTCTCTAGCACCTTCGGTTCCGAAGATATTGGCCAAAAACGGAATTAGGAAATTTCCGTTTTCTGAAAAATTCTAACTTTTGATAGGAAGGTCGTAGAGACACGTGAGTGGGCTCTACGTGACGGGCGTGGCCGAAATAGGGGGGGTAGACACCAATTGCAAACTTGTGGGAGGTACCGTTGTTGAGTTAAGGGCGTGTCAAAAATCCCCATAGCAATACATGTAAAAGGTGAAAATTTTACTAAGTGGTTAGGGTTAGGGTTAGGGTTAGGGGTTAGGGGTTAGGGTTAGGGGTAGGGTTAGGGTTAGGTTAGGGTTAGGGTTAGGGTTAGGGTTAGGGTTAGGTTTAGTGAGAGTTATCTCGGTGACTCCCCCTGCGTCGTCCGTCGACTGGGCAGTTGATAGGGAGTCAAAGGCAAGGCACTGGCCGGCGCTCGTGTATTTGACACTCCCAGACCTGTACTTCCCCTCTCTGTCTCTACACCACGGGTTCTTGTTTAGCAGATTTATCGTTGTTGTGTTCTGAGCCGAATTTCCTGTTTTCCTTCCATTTCCTTGTATTGGTTGTAGTAATATTGTTTAGTTATTTCGCCCATCTATGGGATATGTTGGTTGGATTCTTCTTTCAAATTGTTTTAGTATTTTCCCTGGTTATGGGATCTTTTGGTTGGTTTCCTCTTTTGTTGTTTCTGTTTTGCATCACTTGCTTTATATTGGGCGTTATTGCTTTGTATTCTTCTTGGATTGTAGTAGCTTTGTTTTAGTATTTCCCCTGTTTATGGGATATTTTTTGTTTTGCATAATTTTGCCTTTTATTGGGTGTTACTCCCTTGTGTGTCTCTTGGATTGTAGTAGTATTGTTTTATTGTTTCCCCTGTTCATGGGATATTTCGGTTTCTCCTTTTGTCTTTTCTGTTTTGCATAACTTGCTTTGTATTGGGCGTTATTGCCTTGTATTCTTCTTGGATTGTAGTAACTTTGTTTTAGTATTTCCCCTGTTTCTGGGATATTTTTTGTTTTGCATAATTTGCCTTTTTTATTGGGTGTTATTCCCTTGTGTGTCTATTGGAGTTGTAGTAGTATTGTTTTAATGTTTCCCCTGTTCATGGGATATTTCGGTTTCTTCCTTTTGTGTTTTCTGTTTTGCATAACTTGCTTTGTATTGGGCGTTATCGCCTTGTATTCTTCTTGGATTGTAGTAACTTTGTTTTAGTATTTCCCGTTTCTGGGATATTTTTTGTTTTGCATTATTTGCCCTTTTTAATTGGGTGTTATTCCCTTGTGTATCTCCTGGATTGTAGTGGTATTGTTTTATTGTTTCCCTTGTTTATGGGATATTCTGGTATCTTCTTTTGTCTTTTTTGTCTTCCATACTTACCTTATATTGGATGTTATTCGGTTGTATTCTTCCTGGATTGTAGTATTGTTGTTTTGGTATTTCCCTGTTTTTGGGATATTTTGGTTGGTTTCTTCTTTTGTTTTTTCAGTTTTCCATCATTTTCTTTATATTAGATGTTGTTTCCTTGTATTGGATGTTGTGGTATTACTTTGTTATACCATCTATTTGAGAGATATACTGTTTTGTTTTTCCTGTATTGGGATGAGATCTCATCTGGTTTCCCATAAGGTTCTATGTGGACTAAGTCCAGAATTTGAGACACATCCTCAGTAGTGGACCCCAGGATCACAGGGTGTTTCGGCCATTTATCACTAGACACCCTCACCTGAGGAGAGGCCCAGCCAAGGTTGATCAAACCTTGGTGTGTGTCCCAAGCCAATTAGGTGATTTTGTTGTATTATATTTATTTCTTTATTTTTCTTCATTTTATAATTCATTATATTTTGTCCATTTGACATTTGTATTTTCATAGTATTCGATTTTGTCTTTCATTTATATTATATTATTGTTTTTTTTAATATTCAGTATTATTGTGTTTTTATTATATTTTTAATTATATTTTCATTCTATTACTTCATTTTTATTTTATTATTTATTTTATTTTTATTTCATTTTAATTTAATATTATTATATTTTTATTTTATTATATTATTTTATATTATTTTTATTTTATTATATTATTTTTTATTTTATTATGTATCTATTTTATTATTGTATTATTATTGAGTTGAGAGGCTGTATGCCTTTAGTATTGTTCTTATAGGCGAGGTTTGCCCTCTGCTGGTCGAGGTATGTATTGCACCCCCAAAAAATTAAATTTTATTGATGAATTAAAGTTGTTTTTTGAGTTATATTAGTAGAATTACCTTTTAGAAGAATTGCTGGGTGAATTCTGCCCCCTGCTGGACAAGTTTTATATTGCATTATGTCTGTAATAATGTATTTATTATGGATTTAATTTATTTTCAGAGTTATAATTTATCTTCAGAGTAACAATCTAATACTTATCTCTTCCATATATGCTTTTTAATTTATATTGTAATTTTAATCCATGTTAATTCTTTAATATTATGTAGTATTTTTTAAAAAAATTATTAAGAATTATATCAAAAATTATATTATTGAATAAAGTTTGTACTCACATTATTTGAGCCTGAAGGAAGTCCCTCTCTGTCTCTATGTAGGCCAGTCCATGCTCCAGTACACCGCACAGCTATAGATCTGGTATAAAGTGCATTGGTGTGTATGGGCCCTATAGTTTCCCTGCAACCCTTCTCACTCATGGTTTTGTTTCAAATCCAACTTAATTCGCCTATTTTATCTCTTTTTACTGTACTTTATCCTATTTTTTCATTCCAAATGGGTAGGTTATAGAGTATTTTGTAAGTAAACTAACTCTTGGGATATAATTATTAAGTTAAAAGATGTAATTATTGAGTTTAATAGGTTATAATGTCCCTTTAAGGCGAATTTGCCCCCTGCTGGTCAAGGTGAGTATTACATTACGTTTCCTAATTACATTTTATTCATGAATTCCATTTACTTTTAAAGGGTTATTATTACACTTAGCTTTTAGTGACCTGCAGAGTGAAGTTTGCCCCCTGGTGGTCAAGGTGTGTATTGCAATAAATTAAAAATTACCTTTTATTCAGGCATTTAATTTATTTTTAGATTTATATTAATACCTTTAGCTTTTAGTGACCTGCAGAGTGAAGTTTGCCCCCTGGTGGTCAAGGTGTGTATTGCAATAAATTAAAAATTACCTTTTATTCAGGCATTTAATTTATTTTTAGATTTATATTAATACCTTTAGCTTTTAGTGACCTGCAGAGTGAAGTTTGCCCCCTGGTGGTCAAGGTGTGTATTGCAATAAATTAAAAATTACCTTTTATTCATGCATTTAATTTATTTTTAGAATTATATTAATACCCTTAGCTTTTAGGGACCTGCAGAGTGAATTTTGCCCCCTGCTGGTCAAGGTGAGTATTGCAATAAAAATTAAAAATTATATTTTATTCTTGAATTTAATTTATTTTTAGAGTTATATTATTACCTTTAGTTTTTAGTGACCTGCAGAGTGAATTTTGTCCCCTGCTGGTCGAGGTGTGTATTGCATTAAATTGTTAAATTATATGTATTAATAAATTGAATTTATTTTAAGAGTTATATTATTAGACCTAGCTTTTAGTGACCTGTAGAGTGAATTTTGCCCCCTGCTGGTCAAGGTATGAATCGCAATATTTTTTGTTTCTTATTTTCTGGTTAGGGCATATATTGCCTTAAATTTCAAGACTAGGATTAGGGTTAGGGTTAGGTGAAAGGGTTAGGGTTAGAGCTTAAACTAGGATTAAATGCTTTAATCACAGTTAAACCGACTTTTATACTAAAATGAGAATTCATCTCAGTAAAAGAAACTGATGACAGATGACTAATGATTTTAGGGTTAGGATTAGGGTTAGGGTTAGGTTAAAAGGTTAGGGTTAGGTTTTAGACTGTACTAACTTTACGGTTAGGGTTAGGGGTTAGGGTTAGGGTTAGAGTTAGGGGTTAGGATTAGGGTTAGGTTAAAAGGTTAGGGTTAGGTTTTAAACTCCACTAACTTTACGGTTAGGGTTAGGGGATAGGGTTAGGGTTAGGTTAAAAGGTTAGGGTTAGATTTTAAACTCCACTAACTTTACGGTTAGGGTTAGGGGTTAGGGTTAGGGTTAGAGTTAGGGGTTAGGGTTAGGGCTAAGGGCTAGGGTTAGGATTTAGAATCCACTAACATTACGGTTAGAGTAGACTTAGGGTTAGGGTTAGGGTTAGGGTTAGGGTTAGGGTTAGGGTTAGGGTTAGGGTTAGGGTTAGGGGTTAGGGTTAGGGTTAGGGTTAGGGTTAGGGTTAGGGTTAGGGTTAGGGTTAGGGTTAGGGTTAGGGTTAGGGTTAGGGTTAGGGTTAGGGTTAGGGTTAGGGTTAGGGTTAGGGTTAGGGTTAGGGTTAGGGTTAGGGTTAGGGTTAGGGTTAGGGTTAGGGTTAGGGTTAGGGTTAGGGTTAGGGTTAGGGTTAGGGTTAGGGTTAGGGTTAGGGTTAGGGTTAGGGTTAGGGTTAGGGTTAGGGTTAGGGTTAGGGTTAGGGTTAGGGTTAGGGTTAGGGTTAGGGTTAGGGTTAGGGTTAGGGTTAGGGTTAGGGTTAGGGTTAGGGTTAGGGTTAGGGTTAGGGTTAGGGTTAGGGTTAGGGTTAGGGTTAGGGTTAGGGTTAGGGTTAGGGTTAGGGTTAGGGTTAGGGTTAGGGTTAGGGTTAGGGTTAGGGTTAGGGTTAGGGTTAGGGTTAGGGTTAGGGTTAGGGTTAGGGTTAGGGTTAGGGTTAGGGTTAGGGTTAGGGTTAGGGTTAGGGTTAGGGTTAGGGTTAGGGTTAGGGTTAGGGTTAGGGTTAGGGTTAGGGTTAGGGTTAGGGTTAGGGTTAGGGTTAGGGTTAGGGTTAGGGTTAGGGTTAGGGTTAGGGTTAGGGTTAGGGTTAGGGTTAGGGTTAGGGTTAGGGTTAGGGTTAGGGTTAGGGTTAGGGTTAGGGTTAGGGTTAGGGTTAGGGTTAGGGTTAGGGTTAGGGTTAGGGTTAGGGTTAGGGTTAGGGTTAGGGTTAGGGTTAGGGTTAGGGTTAGGGTTAGGGTTAGGGTTAGGGTTAGGGTTAGGGTTAGGGTTAGGGTTAGGTTATAGGGATAAATACGTCCTTTGAGGGGCCCCTCAAGAATGTTTTTGCCGATAACTCCGGATAGGAATGTCCTATCATCATAGAACCAAGTTCCTTGGATTCCTTGGCCCCAGACCTTTCCAATGGTGTGTCGTTTGACCCCGTGGAACCTTGGGAAATTTTCGAAATCTTAGTTTGAAACTTTAAAATGGCCATATCTCCGGAACGGTAAGTCGTAGAGACTTGAATTCAACTCTGGCGTGTTCAGCAAATTAGGTCTGACGCGACCGACTTTCAAGTCTCTAGCACCTTCGGTTCCGAAGATATTGGCCAAAAACGGAATTAGGAAATTTCCGTTTTCTGAAAAATTCTAACTTTTGATAGGAAGGTCGTAGAGACACGTGAGTGGGCTCTACGTGACGGGCGTGGCCGAAATAGGGGGGGTAGACACCAATTGCAAACTTGTGGGAGGTACCGTTGTTGAGTTAAGGGCGTGTCAAAAATCCCCATAGCAATACATGTAAAAGGTGAAAATTTTACTAAGTGGTTAGGGTTAGGGTTAGGGTTAGGGTTAGGGGTTAGGGTTAGGGTTAGGGTTAGGGTTATAGGGATAAATACGTCCTTTGAGGGGCCCCTCAAGAATGTTTTTGCCGATAACTCCGGATAGGAATGTCCTATCATCATAGAACCAAGTTCCTTGGATTCCTTGGCCCCAGACCTTTCCAATGGTGTGTCGTTTGACCCCGTGGAACCTTGGGAAATTTTCGAAATCTTAGTTTGAAACTTTAAAATGGCCATATCTCCGGAACGGTAAGTCGTAGAGACTTGAATTCAACTCTGGCGTGTTCAGCGACCCCAAATTAGGTCTGACGCGACCGACTTTCAAGTCTCTAGCACCTTCGGTTCCGAAGATATTGGCCAAAAACGGAATTAGGAAATTTCCGTTTTCTGAAAAATTCTAACTTTTGATAGGAAGGTCGTAGAGACACGTGAGTGGGCTCTACGTGACGGGCGTGGCCGAAATAGGGGGGGTAGACACCAATTGCAAACTTGTGGGAGGTACCGTTGTTGAGTTAAGGGCGTGTCAAAAATCCCCATAGCAATACATGTAAAAGGTGAAAATTTTACTAAGTGGTTAGGGTTAGGGTTAGGGTTAGGGGTTAGGGGTTAGGGTTAGGGGTAGGGTTAGGGTTAGGTTAGGGTTAGGGTTAGGGTTAGGTTAGGTTAGGGTTAGGGTTAGGGTTAGGGTTAGGGTTTAGGGTTAGGGTTAGGGTTAGGGTTAGAAGGGTTAGGGTTAGGGTTAGGTTATAGGGATAAATACGTCCTTTGAGGGTTAGGGTTAGGGTTAGGGTTAGGGTTAGGGTTAGGGTTGGGGTTGGGGTTGGGGTTATGGGTTTCGGTTTGAAATCTGTTGCACAGGCCTACTGAACTGTGAGCGGGTTAGGGTTAGGGTTAGGGTTAGGGTTAGGGTTAGGGTAGGGTTAGGGTTAGGGTTAGGGTTAGGGTTAGGGGTTAGGGTTAGGGTTAGGGTTAGGGTTAGGGTATAGGGATAGGGTTAGGGTTAGGGTTAGGGTTAGGGTTAGGGGGTTAGGGTTAGGGTTAGGGTTAGGGTTAGGGTTAGGTTATAGGGATAAATACGTCCTTTGAGGGGCCCCTCAAGAATGTTTTTGCCGATAACTCCGGATAGGAATGTCCTATCATCATAGAACCAAGTTCCTTGGATTCCTTGGCCCCAGACCTTTCCAATGGTGTGTCGTTTGACCCCGTGGAACCTTGGGAAATTTTCGAAATCTTAGTTTGAAACTTTAAAATGGCCATATCTCCGGAACGGTAAGTCGTAGAGACTTGAATTCAACTCTGGCGTGTTCAGCGACCCCAAATTAGGTCTGACGCGACCGACTTTCAAGTCTCTAGCACCTTCGGTTCCGAAGATATTGGCCAAAAACGGAATTAGGAAATTTCCGTTTTCTGAAAAATTCTAACTTTTGATAGGAAGGTCGTAGAGACACGTGAGTGGGCTCTACGTGACGGGCGTGGCCGAAATAGGGGGGGTAGACACCAATTGCAAACTTGTGGGAGGTACCGTTGTTGAGTTAAGGGCGTGTCAAAAATCCCCATAGCAATACATGTAAAAGGTGAAAATTTTACTAAGTGGTTAGGGTTAGGGTTAGGGTTAGGGGTTAGGGTTAGGGTTAGGGTTAGGGTTATAGGGATAAATACGTCCTTTGAGGGGCCCCTCAAGAATGTTTTTGCCGATAACTCCGGATAGGAATGTCCTATCATCATAGAACCAAGTTCCTTGGATTCCTTGGCCCCAGACCTTTCCAATGGTGTGTCGTTTGACCCCGTGGAACCTTGGGAAATTTTCGAAATCTTAGTTTGAAACTTTAAAATGGCCATATCTCCGGAACGGTAAGTCGTAGAGACTTGAATTCAACTCTGGCGTGTTCAGCGACCCCAAATTAGGTCTGACGCGACCGACTTTCAAGTCTCTAGCACCTTCGGTTCCGAAGATATTGGCCAAAAACGGAATTAGGAAATTTCCGTTTTCTGAAAAATTCTAACTTTTGATAGGAAGGTCGTAGAGACACGTGAGTGGGCTCTACGTGACGGGCGTGGCCGAAATAGGGGGGGTAGACACCAATTGCAAACTTGTGGGAGGTACCGTTGTTGAGTTAAGGGCGTGTCAAAAATCCCCATAGCAATACATGTAAAAGGTGAAAATTTTACTAAGTGGTTAGGGTTAGGGTTAGGGTTAGGGGTTAGGGGTTAGGGTTAGGGGTAGGGTTAGGGTTAGGTTAGGGTTAGGGTTAGGGTTAGGTTAGGTTAGGGTTAGGGTTAGGGTTAGGGTTAGGGTTTAGGGTTAGGGTTAGGGTTAGGGTTAGGGTTAGAAGGGTTAGGGTTAGGGTTAGGTTATAGGGATAAATACGTCCTTTGAGGGTTAGGGTTAGGGTTAGGGTTAGGGTTAGGGTTAGGGTTGGGGTTGGGGTTGGGGTTATGGGTTTCGGTTTGAAATCTGTTGCACAGGCCTACTGAACTGTGAGCGGGTTAGGGTTAGGGTTAGGGTTAGGGTTAGGGTTAGGTTATAGGGATAAATACGTCCTTTGAGGGGCCCCTCAAGAATGTTTTTGCCGATAACTCCGGATAGGAATGTCCTATCATCATAGAACCAAGTTCCTTGGATTCCTTGGCCCCAGACCTTTCCAATGGTGTGTCGTTTGACCCCGTGGAACCTTGGGAAATTTTCGAAATCTTAGTTTGAAACTTTAAAATGGCCATATCTCCGGAACGGTAAGTCGTAGAGACTTGAATTCAACTCTGGCGTGTTCAGCGACCCCAAATTAGGTCTGACGCGACCGACTTTCAAGTCTCTAGCACCTTCGGTTCCGAAGATATTGGCCAAAAACGGAATTAGGAAATTTCCGTTTTCTGAAAAATTCTAACTTTTGATAGGAAGGTCGTAGAGACACGTGAGTGGGCTCTACGTGACGGGCGTGGCCGAAATAGGGGGGGTAGACACCAATTGCAAACTTGTGGGAGGTACCGTTGTTGAGTTAAGGGCGTGTCAAAAATCCCCATAGCAATACATGTAAAAGGTGAAAATTTTACTAAGTGGTTAGGGTTAGGGTTAGGGTTAGGGTTAGGGGTTAGGGTTAGGGTTAGGGTTAGGGTTATAGGGATAAATACGTCCTTTGAGGGGCCCCTCAAGAATGTTTTTGCCGATAACTCCGGATAGGAATGTCCTATCATCATAGAACCAAGTTCCTTGGATTCCTTGGCCCCAGACCTTTCCAATGGTGTGTCGTTTGACCCCGTGGAACCTTGGGAAATTTTCGAAATCTTAGTTTGAAACTTTAAAATGGCCATATCTCCGGAACGGTAAGTCGTAGAGACTTGAATTCAACTCTGGCGTGTTCAGCGACCCCAAATTAGGTCTGACGCGACCGACTTTCAAGTCTCTAGCACCTTCGGTTCCGAAGATATTGGCCAAAAACGGAATTAGGAAATTTCCGTTTTCTGAAAAATTCTAACTTTTGATAGGAAGGTCGTAGAGACACGTGAGTGGGCTCTACGTGACGGGCGTGGCCGAAATAGGGGGGGTAGACACCAATTGCAAACTTGTGGGAGGTACCGTTGTTGAGTTAAGGGCGTGTCAAAAATCCCCATAGCAATACATGTAAAAGGTGAAAATTTTACTAAGTGGTTAGGGTTAGGGTTAGGGTTAGGGGTTAGGGGTTAGGGTTAGGGGTAGGGTTAGGGTTAGGTTAGGGTTAGGGTTAGGGTTAGGTTAGGTTAGGGTTAGGGTTAGGGTTAGGGTTAGGGTTTAGGGTTAGGGTTAGGGTTAGGGTTAGAAGGGTTAGGGTTAGGGTTAGGTTATAGGGATAAATACGTCCTTTGAGGGTTAGGGTTAGGGTTAGGGTTAGGGTTAGGGTTAGGGTTGGGGTTGGGGTTAGGGTTAGGGTTAGGGTTAGGGTTAGGGTTAGGGTTAGGGTTAGGGTTAGGGTTAGGGTTAGGGTTAGGGTTAGGGTTAGGGTTAGGGTTAGGGTTAGGGTTAGGGTTAGGGTTAGGGTTAGGGTTAGGGTTAGGGTTAGGGTTAGGGTTAGGGTTAGGGTTAGGGTTAGGGTTAGGGTTAGGGTTAGGGTTAGGGTTAGGGTTAGGGTTAGGGTTAGGGTTAGGGTTAGGGTTAGGGTTAGGGTTAGGGTTAGGGTTAGGGTTAGGGTTAGGGTTAGGGTTAGGGTTAGGGTTAGGGTTAGGGTTAGGGTTAGGGTTAGGGTTAGGGTTAGGGTTAGGGTTAGGGTTAGGGTTAGGGTTAGGGTTAGGGTTAGGGTTAGGGTTAGGGTTAGGGTTAGGGTTAGGGTTAGGGTTAGGGTTAGGGTTAGGGTTAGGGTTAGGGTTAGGGTTAGGGTTAGGGTTAGGGTTAGGGTTAGGGTTAGGGTTAGGGTTAGGGTTAGGGTTAGGGTTAGGGTTAGGGTTAGGGTTAGGGTTAGGGTTAGGGTTAGGGTTAGGGTTAGGGTTAGGGTTAGGGTTAGGGTTAGGGTTAGGGTTAGGGTTAGGGTTAGGGTTAGGGTTAGGGTTAGGGTTAGGGTTAGGGTTAGGGTTAGGGTTAGGGTTAGGGTTAGGGTTAGGGTTAGGGTTAGGGTTAGGGTTAGGGTTAGGGTTAGGGTTAGGGTTAGGGTTAGGGTTAGGGTTAGGGTTAGGGTTAGGGTTAGGGTTAGGGTTAGGGTTAGGGTTAGGGTTAGGGTTAGGGTTAGGGTTAGGGTTAGGGTTAGGGTTAGGGTTAGGGTTAGGGTTAGGGTTAGGGTTAGGGTTAGGGTTAGGGTTAGGGTTAGGGTTAGGGTTAGGGTTAGGGTTAGGGTTAGGGTTAGGGTTAGGGTTAGGGTTAGGGTTAGGGTTAGGGTTAGGGTTAGGGTTAGGGTTAGGGTTAGGGTTAGGGTTAGGGTTAGGGTTAGGGTTAGGGTTAGGGTTAGGGTTAGGGTTAGGGTTAGGGTTAGGGTTAGGGTTAGGGTTAGGGTTAGGGTTAGGGTTAGGGTTAGGGTTAGGGTTAGGGTTAGGGTTAGGGTTAGGGTTAGGGTTAGGGTTAGGGTTAGGGTTAGGGTTAGGGTTAGGGTTAGGGTTAGGGTTAGGGTTAGGGTTAGGGTTAGGGTTAGGGTTAGGGTTAGGGTTAGGGTTAGGGTTAGGGTTAGGGTTAGGGTTAGGGTTAGGGTTAGGGTTAGGGTTAGGGTTAGGGTTAGGGTTAGGGTTAGGGTTAGGGTTAGGGTTAGGGTTAGGGTTAGGGTTAGGGTTAGGGTTAGGGTTAGGGTTAGGGTTAGGGTTAGGGTTAGGGTTAGGGTTAGGGTTAGGGTTAGGGTTAGGGTTAGGGTTAGGGTTAGGGTTAGGGTTAGGGTTAGGGTTAGGGTTAGGGTTAGGGTTAGGGTTAGGGTTAGGGTTAGGGTTAGGGTTAGGGTTAGGGTTAGGGTTAGGGTTAGGGTTAGGGTTAGGGTTAGGGTTAGGGTTAGGGTTAGGGTTAGGGTTAGGGTTAGGGTTAGGGTTAGGGTTAGGGTTAGGGTTAGGGTTAGGGTTAGGGTTAGGGTTAGGGTTAGGGTTAGGGTTAGGGTTAGGGTTAGGGTTAGGGTTAGGGTTAGGGTTAGGGTTAGGGTTAGGGTTAGGGTTAGGGTTAGGGTTAGGGTTAGGGTTAGGGTTAGGGTTAGGGTTAGGGTTAGGGTTAGGGTTAGGGTTAGGGTTAGGGTTAGGGTTAGGGTTAGGGTTAGGGTTAGGGTTAGGGTTAGGGTTAGGGTTAGGGTTAGGGTTAGGGTTAGGGTTAGGGTTAGGGTTAGGGTTAGGGTTAGGGTTAGGGTTAGGGTTAGGGTTAGGGTTAGGGTTAGGGTTAGGGTTAGGGTTAGGGTTAGGGTTAGGGTTAGGGTTAGGGTTAGGGTTAGGGTTAGGGTTAGGGTTAGGGTTAGGGTTAGGGTTAGGGTTAGGGTTAGGGTTAGGGTTAGGGTTAGGGTTAGGGTTAGGGTTAGGGTTAGGGTTAGGGTTAGGGTTAGGGTTAGGGTTAGGGTTAGGGTTAGGGTTAGGGTTAGGGTTAGGGTTAGGGTTAGGGTTAGGGTTAGGGTTAGGGTTAGGGTTAGGGTTAGGGTTAGGGTTAGGGTTAGGGTTAGGGTTAGGGTTAGGGTTAGGGTTAGGGTTAGGGTTAGGGTTAGGGTTAGGGTTAGGGTTAGGGTTAGGGTTAGGGTTAGGGTTAGGGTTAGGGTTAGGGTTAGGGTTAGGGTTAGGGTTAGGGTTAGGGTTAGGGTTAGGGTTAGGGTTAGGGTTAGGGTTAGGGTTAGGGTTAGGGTTAGGGTTAGGGTTAGGGTTAGGGTTAGGGTTAGGGTTAGGGTTAGGGTTAGGGTTAGGGTTAGGGTTAGGGTTAGGGTTAGGGTTAGGGTTAGGGTTAGGGTTAGGGTTAGGGTTAGGGTTAGGGTTAGGGTTAGGGTTAGGGTTAGGGTTAGGGTTAGGGTTAGGGTTAGGGTTAGGGTTAGGGTTAGGGTTAGGGTTAGGGTTAGGGTTAGGGTTAGGGTTAGGGTTAGGGTTAGGGTTAGGGTTAGGGTTAGGGTTAGGGTTAGGGTTAGGGTTAGGGTTAGGGTTAGGGTTAGGGTTAGGGTTAGGGTTAGGGTTAGGGTTAGGGTTAGGGTTAGGGTTAGGGTTAGGGTTAGGGTTAGGGTTAGGGTTAGGGTTAGGGTTAGGGTTAGGGTTAGGGTTAGGGTTAGGGTTAGGGTTAGGGTTAGGGTTAGGGTTAGGGTTAGGGTTAGGGTTAGGGTTAGGGTTAGGGTTAGGGTTAGGGTTAGGGTTAGGGTTAGGGTTAGGGTTAGGGTTAGGGTTAGGGTTAGGGTTAGGGTTAGGGTTAGGGTTAGGGTTAGGGTTAGGGTTAGGGTTAGGGTTAGGGTTAGGGTTAGGGTTAGGGTTAGGGTTAGGGTTAGGGTTAGGGTTAGGGTTAGGGTTAGGGTTAGGGTTAGGGTTAGGGTTAGGGTTAGGGTTAGGGTTAGGGTTAGGGTTAGGGTTAGGGTTAGGGTTAGGGTTAGGGTTAGGGTTAGGGTTAGGGTTAGGGTTAGGGTTAGGGTTAGGGTTAGGGTTAGGGTTAGGGTTAGGGTTAGGGTTAGGGTTAGGGTTAGGGTTAGGGTTAGGGTTAGGGTTAGGGTTAGGGTTAGGGTTAGGGTTAGGGTTAGGGTTAGGGTTAGGGTTAGGGTTAGGGTTAGGGTTAGGGTTAGGGTTAGGGTTAGGGTTAGGGTTAGGGTTAGGGTTAGGGTTAGGGTTAGGGTTAGGGTTAGGGTTAGGGTTAGGGTTAGGGTTAG
>NC_081519.1:45428723-45437359 GCF_030273125.1 Centropristis striata | reverse complement strand
ATCAAAAGTTAGAATTTTTCAGAAAACGGAAATTTCCGAATTCCGTTTTTGGCCAATATCTTCGGAACCGAAGGTGCTAGAGACTTGAAAGTCGGTCGCGTCAGACCTAATTTGGGGTCGCTGAACACGCCAGAGTTGAATTCAAGTCTCTACGACTTACCGTTCCGGAGATATGGCCATTTTAAGGTTTCAAACTAAGATTTCGAAAATTTCCCAAGGTTCCACGGGGTCAAACGACACACCATTGGAAAGGTCTGGGGCCAAGGAATCCAAGGAACTTGGAACTCATCTATGATGATAGGACATTCCTATCCGGAGTTATTGGCAAAAACATTCTTGAGGGGCCCCTCAAAGGACGTATTTATCCCTATAACCTAACCCTAACCCTAACCCTAACCCTAACCCTAACCCTAACCCTCAAAGGACGTATTTATCCCTATAACCCTAACCCTAACCCTAACCCTAACCCCCTACCCTAACCCTAACCCCCCCCTAACCCCCTAACCCTAACCCTAACCCTAACCCTAACCCTAACCCCTAACCCTAACCCTAACCCTAACCCTAACCCACCCTAACCCACCCTAACCCTAACCCTAACCCTAACCCTAACCCCTAACCCTAACCCTAACCCTAAACCTAACCCTAACCCTAATCCTAAACCTAACCCTAACCCTAATCCTAAACCTAACCCTAACCCTAACCCTAATCCTAGACCTAACCCTAACCCTAATCCTATACCTAATCCTAACCCTAACCTTAATCTGAACCCTAACCCTAAATCTAATTCCATTGGGCTAGTAAGGGTTAAAATAATTTGCAAGGGGAATTGATCATTAAGAGTTAATTCATAATTGTTAAAAAAAAAGGGGGTTAAAAATGTTTTAAAATTGGTATATAAATATGGGTTAAAATTCATGGGAGATAGGGGATTTTGGTACTTAGGGGGTTAAAAATTAGTTAAAAATTAGTTAAAAATTAGTTAAATATGGGGTAAAAATTCATGGGTTATAGGTCATTTTGGCATTTAGGGGTTAAAAATTAGTTAAAAATAAGTTAAAAACAGTTAAAATCGGAATTTGGCTTTTACCGCGAGGACGGTTCAGTTTAAAAATTCATAAATGATGGTCAAAACCAAATATTTACATTTAAAAACATGGGTTGGCATTTACAGTGAGGATGGTATGGTTAAAAAACCCATTAATAATGGTTAAAAACTAAAAATTGCTATATTGGGAGTTAAAAAGTTAAATTTACACTGTCCGCGAGGACCAGAATAAATTTATTTTTTTATTTTTTTATTTTTTTACTAAAACCATAAATAAGGATGTTTAAAACAGTTTAAAAATCAGTTAGAGCAAATACCGCATATACGGTTTGGATTCGTCAGAGCTGATAAATAGAGGTGCCAATAGAAGAGAGCTCATTCTGAGCCTGGCGAGCGACGAGAGAACATCTCTGCCATTTCATTACAGTGAAAGCCAGCCTGCTGCTGTTGAGTTGTTTGTGTGCCTTGCCTGAGGAAGGCCCGAAAAGGGCCGAAACGTTGCTTTTTTTTCACTTTAATTGGGCACACCTTCTTTTGTTGTTTGTTTTTATATTTCATTTCATTTTATTTTCAAAAAAATCAAAAAATCAAAAAAAATTCATAGAGACCCAAAAGGTTTTTTTAAAAACCAACCACCGGTTTTTTAATAAAACCGCATGATGGACGGGTGGACGGTTGTGAGCTACGGCAAGAGGGGCCGGCGCAACCGTCAACCCTTGTGGGATCAGGGTGACGGAAGGTCCGGGGGGATGGACCGTGCTCGTGCCCCCTCCTATTGGAGGGGGACTCTACGCAGTTCCCCTAACCCTAACCCGACACGTAGAGCCCACCCACGTGTCTCTACGACCTTCCTAACCCTAACCCTAACCCTAACCACTTAGTAAAATTTTCACCTTTTACATGTATTGCTATGGGGATTTTTGACACGCCCTTAACTCAACAACGGTACCTCCCACAAGTTTGCAATTGGTGTCTACCCCCCCTATTTCGGCCACGCCCGTCACGTAGAGCCCACTCATGTGTCTCTACGACCTTCCTATCAAAAGTTAGAATTTTTCAGAAAACGGAAATTTCCGAATTCCGTTTTTGGCCAATATCTTCGGAACCGAAGGTGCTAGAGACTTGAAAGTCGGTCGCGTCAGACCTAATTTGGGGTCGCTGAACACGCCAGAGTTGAATTCAAGTCTCTACGACTTACCGTTCCGGAGATATGGCCATTTTAAGGTTTCAAACTAAGATTTCGAAAATTTCCCAAGGTTCCACGGGGTCAAACGACACACCATTGGAAAGGTCTGGGGCCAAGGAATCCAAGGAACTTGGAACTCATCTATGATGATAGGACATTCCTATCCGGAGTTATTGGCAAAAACATTCTTGAGGGGCCCCTCAAAGGACGTATTTATCCCTATAACCTAACCCTAACCCTAACCCTAACCCTAACCCAACCCTAACCCTAACCCTAACCCTAACCCTAACCCCTAACCCTAACCCTAACCCTAACCCTAACCCTAACCCTAACCCTAACCCTCAAAGGACGTATTTATCCCTATAACCTAACCCTAACCCTAACCCTAACCCTAACCCACCCTAACCCTAACCCTAACCCTAACCCTAACCCTCAAAGGACGTATTTATCCCTATAACCCTAACCCTAACCCTAACCCTAACCCCCTACCCTAACCCTAACCCCCCCCTAACCCCCTAACCCTAACCCTAACCCTAACCCTAACCCCTAACCCTAACCCTAACCCTAACCCTAACCCACCCTAACCCACCCTAACCCTAACCCTAACCCTAACCCTAACCCCTAACCCTAACCCTAACCCTAAACCTAACCCTAACCCTAATCCTAAACCTAACCCTAACCCTAATCCTAAACCTAACCCTAACCCTAACCCTAATCCTAGACCTAACCCTAACCCTAATCCTATACCTAATCCTAACCCTAACCTTAATCTGAACCCTAACCCTAAATCTAATTCCATTGGGCTAGTAAGGGTTAAAATAATTTGCAAGGGGAATTGATCATTAAGAGTTAATTCATAATTGTTAAAAAAAAAGGGGGTTAAAAATGTTTTAAAATTGGTATATAAATATGGGTTAAAATTCATGGGAGATAGGGGATTTTGGTACTTAGGGGGTTAAAAATTAGTTAAAAATTAGTTAAAAATTAGTTAAATATGGGGTAAAAATTCATGGGTTATAGGTCATTTTGGCATTTAGGGGTTAAAAATTAGTTAAAAATAAGTTAAAAACAGTTAAAATCGGAATTTGGCTTTTACCGCGAGGACGGTTCAGTTTAAAAATTCATAAATGATGGTCAAAACCAAATATTTACATTTAAAAACATGGGTTGGCATTTACAGTGAGGATGGTATGGTTAAAAAACCCATTAATAATGGTTAAAAACTAAAAATTGCTATATTGGGAGTTAAAAAGTTAAATTTACACTGTCCGCGAGGACCAGAATAAATTTATTTTTTTATTTTTTTATTTTTTTACTAAAACCATAAATAAGGATGTTTAAAACAGTTTAAAAATCAGTTAGAGCAAATACCGCATATACGGTTTGGATTCGTCAGAGCTGATAAATAGAGGTGCCAATAGAAGAGAGCTCATTCTGAGCCTGGCGAGCGACGAGAGAACATCTCTGCCATTTCATTACAGTGAAAGCCAGCCTGCTGCTGTTGAGTTGTTTGTGTGCCTTGCCTGAGGAAGGCCCGAAAAGGGCCGAAACGTTGCTTTTTTTTCACTTTAATTGGGCACACCTTCTTTTGTTGTTTGTTTTTATATTTCATTTCATTTTATTTTCAAAAAAATCAAAAAATCAAAAAAAATTCATAGAGACCCAAAAGGTTTTTTTAAAAACCAACCACCGGTTTTTTAATAAAACCGCATGATGGACGGGTGGACGGTTGTGAGCTACGGCAAGAGGGGCCGGCGCAACCGTCAACCCTTGTGGGATCAGGGTGACGGAAGGTCCGGGGGGATGGACCGTGCTCGTGCCCCCTCCTATTGGAGGGGGACTCTACGCAGTTCCCCTAACCCTAACCCGACACGTAGAGCCCACCCACGTGTCTCTACGACCTTCCTAACCCTAACCCTAACCCTAACCACTTAGTAAAATTTTCACCTTTTACATGTATTGCTATGGGGATTTTTGACACGCCCTTAACTCAACAACGGTACCTCCCACAAGTTTGCAATTGGTGTCTACCCCCCCTATTTCGGCCACGCCCGTCACGTAGAGCCCACTCATGTGTCTCTACGACCTTCCTATCAAAAGTTAGAATTTTTCAGAAAACGGAAATTTCCGAATTCCGTTTTTGGCCAATATCTTCGGAACCGAAGGTGCTAGAGACTTGAAAGTCGGTCGCGTCAGACCTAATTTGGGGTCGCTGAACACGCCAGAGTTGAATTCAAGTCTCTACGACTTACCGTTCCGGAGATATGGCCATTTTAAGGTTTCAAACTAAGATTTCGAAAATTTCCCAAGGTTCCACGGGGTCAAACGACACACCATTGGAAAGGTCTGGGGCCAAGGAATCCAAGGAACTTGGAACTCATCTATGATGATAGGACATTCCTATCCGGAGTTATTGGCAAAAACATTCTTGAGGGGCCCCTCAAAGGACGTATTTATCCCTATAACCTAACCCTAACCCTAACCCTAACCCTAACCCTAACCCTAACCCTAACCCTAACCCTAACCCTAACCCTAACCCTAACCCTAACCCTAACCCTAACCCTAACCCTAACCCTAACCCTAACCCTAACCCTAACCCTAACCCTAACCCTAACCCTAACCCTAACCCTAACCCTAACCCTAACCCTAACCCTAACCCTAACCCTAACCCTAACCCTAACCCTAACCCTAACCCTAACCCTAACCCTAACCCTAACCCTAACCCTAACCCTAACCCTAACCCTAACCCTAACCCTAACCCTAACCCTAACCCTAACCCTAACCCTAACCCTAACCCTAACCCTAACCCTAACCCTAACCCTAACCCTAACCCTAACCCTAACCCTAACCCTAACCCTAACCCTAACCCTAACCCTAACCCTAACCCTAACCCTAACCCTAACCCTAACCCTAACCCTAACCCTAACCCTAACCCTAACCCTAACCCTAACCCTAACCCTAACCCTAACCCTAACCCTAACCCTAACCCTAACCCTAACCCTAACCCTAACCCTAACCCTAACCCTAACCTAACCCTAACCTAACCCTAACCCTAACCCTAACCCTAACCCTAACCCTAACCCTAACCCTAACCCTAACCCTAACCCTAACCCTAACCCTAACCCTAACCCTAACCCTAACCCTAACCCTAACCCAACCCTAACCCTAACCCTAACCCTAACCCTAACCCTAACCCCTAACCCTAACCCTAACCCTAACCCTAACCCTAACCCTAACCCTAACCCTCAAAGGACGTATTTATCCCTATAACCTAACCCTAACCCTAACCCTAACCCTAACCCACCCTAACCCTAACCCTAACCCTAACCCTAACCCTCAAAGGACGTATTTATCCCTATAACCCTAACCCTAACCCTAACCCTAACCCCCTACCCTAACCCTAACCCCCCCCTAACCCCCTAACCCTAACCCTAACCCTAACCCTAACCCTAACCCCTAACCCTAACCCTAACCCTAACCCTAACCCACCCTAACCCACCCTAACCCTAACCCTAACCCTAACCCTAACCCCTAACCCTAACCCTAACCCTAAACCTAACCCTAACCCTAATCCTAAACCTAACCCTAACCCTAATCCTAAACCTAACCCTAACCCTAACCCTAATCCTAGACCTAACCCTAACCCTAATCCTATACCTAATCCTAACCCTAACCTTAATCTGAACCCTAACCCTAAATCTAATTCCATTGGGCTAGTAAGGGTTAAAATAATTTGCAAGGGGAATTGATCATTAAGAGTTAATTCATAATTGTTAAAAAAAAAGGGGGTTAAAAATGTTTTAAAATTGGTATATAAATATGGGTTAAAATTCATGGGAGATAGGGGATTTTGGTACTTAGGGGGTTAAAAATTAGTTAAAAATTAGTTAAAAATTAGTTAAATATGGGGTAAAAATTCATGGGTTATAGGTCATTTTGGCATTTAGGGGTTAAAAATTAGTTAAAAATAAGTTAAAAACAGTTAAAATCGGAATTTGGCTTTTACCGCGAGGACGGTTCAGTTTAAAAATTCATAAATGATGGTCAAAACCAAATATTTACATTTAAAAACATGGGTTGGCATTTACAGTGAGGATGGTATGGTTAAAAAACCCATTAATAATGGTTAAAAACTAAAAATTGCTATATTGGGAGTTAAAAAGTTAAATTTACACTGTCCGCGAGGACCAGAATAAATTTATTTTTTTATTTTTTTATTTTTTTACTAAAACCATAAATAAGGATGTTTAAAACAGTTTAAAAATCAGTTAGAGCAAATACCGCATATACGGTTTGGATTCGTCAGAGCTGATAAATAGAGGTGCCAATAGAAGAGAGCTCATTCTGAGCCTGGCGAGCGACGAGAGAACATCTCTGCCATTTCATTACAGTGAAAGCCAGCCTGCTGCTGTTGAGTTGTTTGTGTGCCTTGCCGGCCCGAAAAGGGCCGAAACGTTGCTTTTTTTTCACTTTAATTGGGCACACCTTCTTTTGTTGTTTGTTTTTATATTTCATTTCATTTTATTTTCAAAAAAATCAAAAAATCAAAAAAAATTCATAGAGACCCAAAAGGTTTTTTTAAAAACCAACCACCGGTTTTTTAATAAAACCGCATGATGGACGGGTGGACGGTTGTGAGCTACGGCAAGAGGGGCCGGCGCAACCGTCAACCCTTGTGGGATCAGGGTGACGGAAGGTCCGGGGGGATGGACCGTGCTCGTGCCCCCTCCTATTGGAGGGGGACTCTACGCAGTTCCCCTAACCCTAACCCGACACGTAGAGCCCACCCACGTGTCTCTACGACCTTCCTAACCCTAACCCTAACCCTAACCACTTAGTAAAATTTTCACCTTTTACATGTATTGCTATGGGGATTTTTGACACGCCCTTAACTCAACAACGGTACCTCCCACAAGTTTGCAATTGGTGTCTACCCCCCCTATTTCGGCCACGCCCGTCACGTAGAGCCCACTCATGTGTCTCTACGACCTTCCTATCAAAAGTTAGAATTTTTCAGAAAACGGAAATTTCCGAATTCCGTTTTTGGCCAATATCTTCGGAACCGAAGGTGCTAGAGACTTGAAAGTCGGTCGCGTCAGACCTAATTTGGGGTCGCTGAACACGCCAGAGTTGAATTCAAGTCTCTACGACTTACCGTTCCGGAGATATGGCCATTTTAAGGTTTCAAACTAAGATTTCGAAAATTTCCCAAGGTTCCACGGGGTCAAACGACACACCATTGGAAAGGTCTGGGGCCAAGGAATCCAAGGAACTTGGAACTCATCTATGATGATAGGACATTCCTATCCGGAGTTATTGGCAAAAACATTCTTGAGGGGCCCCTCAAAGGACGTATTTATCCCTATAACCTAACCCTAACCCTAACCCTAACCCTAACCCTAACCCTAACCCTAACCCTAACCCCTAACCCTAACCCTAACCCTAACCCTAACCCTAACCCTAACCCTAACCCTAACCCTAACCCTAACCCTAACCCTAACCCCTAACCCTAACCCTAACCCTAACCCTAACCCTAACCCTAACCCTAACCCTAACCCTAACCCTAACCCTAACCCTAACCCACCCTAACCCACCCTAACCCTAACCCTAACCCTAACCCTAACCCCTAACCCTAACCCTAACCCTAAACCTAACCCTAACCCTAATCCTAAACCTAACCCTAACCCTAATCCTAAACCTAACCCTAACCCTAACCCTAATCCTAGACCTAACCCTAACCCTAATCCTATACCTAATCCTAACCCTAACCTTAATCTGAACCCTAACCCTAAATCTAATTCCATTGGGCTAGTAAGGGTTAAAATAATTTGCAAGGGGAATTGATCATTAAGAGTTAATTCATAATTGTTAAAAAAAAAGGGGGTTAAAAATGTTTTAAAATTGGTATATAAATATGGGTTAAAATTCATGGGAGATAGGGGATTTTGGTACTTAGGGGGTTAAAAATTAGTTAAAAATTAGTTAAAAATTAGTTAAATATGGGGTAAAAATTCATGGGTTATAGGTCATTTTGGCATTTAGGGGTTAAAAATTAGTTAAAAATAAGTTAAAAACAGTTAAAATCGGAATTTGGCTTTTACCGCGAGGACGGTTCAGTTTAAAAATTCATAAATGATGGTCAAAACCAAATATTTACATTTAAAAACATGGGTTGGCATTTACAGTGAGGATGGTATGGTTAAAAAACCCATTAATAATGGTTAAAAACTAAAAATTGCTATATTGGGAGTTAAAAAGTTAAATTTACACTGTCCGCGAGGACCAGAATAAATTTATTTTTTTATTTTTTTATTTTTTTACTAAAACCATAAATAAGGATGTTTAAAACAGTTTAAAAATCAGTTAGAGCAAATACCGCATATACGGTTTGGATTCGTCAGAGCT
>NC_081519.1:45416223-45423723 GCF_030273125.1 Centropristis striata | reverse complement strand
CATTTCTTTTCGCCCCCCCCCACTCCACTCCATCCTGGTAACATTTAAACAACAACCAACACATCAGGATCCAGGATTTTCTTACCACAACCCATATAGCTCCACTGGTAGAACCCTGGTCTATCATCCACTAGACCAGGGTTCGAATCCCACCCCAGCCTCCCGCCCAAAACTGTTTTATTCCCAACCACTCCTCTTTAAATTACGAATAGCTCCAACCAGGTCACCACCACCACCACCACCCACATAGCTCCGCTGGTAGAACCCTGGTCTATCATCCACTAGACCAGGGTTCGAATCCCACCCCAGCCTCCCTCCCAGAACTGTTTTATTCCCGACCACTCTTCTTTAAACTACCAATAGATCCAACCAGCATCTCACTACCACCATCCACATAGCCCCACGGGTAGAACCCTGGTCTATCACCCACTAGACCAGGGTTCG
The DNA here is from genome assembly GCF_030273125.1 of Centropristis striata. Classification (NCBI taxonomy): domain Eukaryota; kingdom Metazoa; phylum Chordata; class Actinopteri; order Perciformes; family Serranidae; genus Centropristis; species Centropristis striata. The sequence continues at coordinate 45,423,279 of NC_081519.1, read as the reverse complement.
AATCCCACCCCAGCCTCCCTCCCAAAACCACTAACCCTATCCCAACCACTCTACTTTATATTGACCGGTTTTTGCCTATTTTATTTCCTTCTTTTCAACCCCTCCTTTTTATTTAAACCCCCCCCCCCCCCCCCCCTTCCCCCTCAGCCATCTATCCATCGGCTCTCTTCCTACATCTCCTCCACACTCAGCCCCCGCTCACAGTTCAGTAGGCCTGTGCAACAGATTTCAAACCGAAACCCATAACCCCAACCCCAACCCCAACCCTAACCCTAACCCTAACCCTAACCCTAACCCTAACCCTAACCCTAACCCTAACCCTAACCCTACCCTAACCCTAACCCTAACCCTAACCCTAACCCTAACCCTAACCCTATAACCTAACCCTAACCCTAACCCTAACCCTAACCCTAACCCAACCCTAACCCTAACCCTAACCCTAACCCTAACCCCTAACCCTAACCCTAACCCTAACCCTAACCCTAACCCTCAAAGGACGTATTTATCCCTATAACCTAACCCTAACCCTAACCCTAACCCTAACCCACCCTAACCCTAACCCTAACCCTAACCCTAACCCTCAAAGGACGTATTTATCCCTATAACCCTAACCCTAACCCTAACCCTAACCCCCTACCCTAACCCTAACCCCCCCCTAACCCCCTAACCCTAACCCTAACCCTAACCCTAACCCTAACCCCTAACCCTAACCCTAACCCTAACCCTAACCCACCCTAACCCACCCTAACCCTAACCCTAACCCTAACCCTAACCCCTAACCCTAACCCTAAACCTAACCCTAACCCTAATCCTAAACCTAACCCTAACCCTAATCCTAAACCTAACCCTAACCCTAACCCTAATCCTAGACCTAACCCTAACCCTAATCCTATACCTAATCCTAACCCTAACCTTAATCTGAACCCTAACCCTAAATCTAATTCCATTGGGCTAGTAAGGGTTAAAATAATTTGCAAGGGGAATTGATCATTAAGAGTTAATTCATAATTGTTAAAAAAAAAGGGGGTTAAAAATGTTTTAAAATTGGTATATAAATATGGGTTAAAATTCATGGGAGATAGGGGATTTTGGTACTTAGGGGGTTAAAAATTAGTTAAAAATTAGTTAAAAATTAGTTAAATATGGGGTAAAAATTCATGGGTTATAGGTCATTTTGGCATTTAGGGGTTAAAAATTAGTTAAAAATAAGTTAAAAACAGTTAAAATCGGAATTTGGCTTTTACCGCGAGGACGGTTCAGTTTAAAAATTCATAAATGATGGTCAAAACCAAATATTTACATTTAAAAACATGGGTTGGCATTTACAGTGAGGATGGTATGGTTAAAAAACCCATTAATAATGGTTAAAAACTAAAAATTGCTATATTGGGAGTTAAAAAGTTAAATTTACACTGTCCGCGAGGACCAGAATAAATTTATTTTTTTATTTTTTTATTTTTTTACTAAAACCATAAATAAGGATGTTTAAAACAGTTTAAAAATCAGTTAGAGCAAATACCGCATATACGGTTTGGATTCGTCAGAGCTGATAAATAGAGGTGCCAATAGAAGAGAGCTCATTCTGAGCCTGGCGAGCGACGAGAGAACATCTCTGCCATTTCATTACAGTGAAAGCCAGCCTGCTGCTGTTGAGTTGTTTGTGTGCCTTGCCTGAGGAAGGCCCGAAAAGGGCCGAAACGTTGCTTTTTTTTCACTTTAATTGGGCACACCTTCTTTTGTTGTTTGTTTTTATATTTCATTTCATTTTATTTTCAAAAAAATCAAAAAATCAAAAAAAATTCATAGAGACCCAAAAGGTTTTTTTAAAAACCAACCACCGGTTTTTTAATAAAACCGCATGATGGACGGGTGGACGGTTGTGAGCTACGGCAAGAGGGGCCGGCGCAACCGTCAACCCTTGTGGGATCAGGGTGACGGAAGGTCCGGGGGGATGGACCGTGCTCGTGCCCCCTCCTATTGGAGGGGGACTCTACGCAGTTCCCCTAACCCTAACCCGACACGTAGAGCCCACCCACGTGTCTCTACGACCTTCCTAACCCTAACCCTAACCCTAACCACTTAGTAAAATTTTCACCTTTTACATGTATTGCTATGGGGATTTTTGACACGCCCTTAACTCAACAACGGTACCTCCCACAAGTTTGCAATTGGTGTCTACCCCCCCTATTTCGGCCACGCCCGTCACGTAGAGCCCACTCATGTGTCTCTACGACCTTCCTATCAAAAGTTAGAATTTTTCAGAAAACGGAAATTTCCGAATTCCGTTTTTGGCCAATATCTTCGGAACCGAAGGTGCTAGAGACTTGAAAGTCGGTCGCGTCAGACCTAATTTGGGGTCGCTGAACACGCCAGAGTTGAATTCAAGTCTCTACGACTTACCGTTCCGGAGATATGGCCATTTTAAGGTTTCAAACTAAGATTTCGAAAATTTCCCAAGGTTCCACGGGGTCAAACGACACACCATTGGAAAGGTCTGGGGCCAAGGAATCCAAGGAACTTGGAACTCATCTATGATGATAGGACATTCCTATCCGGAGTTATTGGCAAAAACATTCTTGAGGGGCCCCTCAAAGGACGTATTTATCCCTATAACCTAACCCTAACCCTAACCCTAACCCTAACCCAACCCTAACCCTAACCCTAACCCTAACCCTAACCCTAACCCCTAACCCTAACCCTAACCCTAACCCTAACCCTAACCCTAACCCTAACCCTCAAAGGACGTATTTATCCCTATAACCTAACCCTAACCCTAACCCTAACCCTAACCCACCCTAACCCTAACCCTAACCCTAACCCTAACCCTCAAAGGACGTATTTATCCCTATAACCCTAACCCTAACCCTAACCCTAACCCCCTACCCTAACCCTAACCCCCCCCCTAACCCCCTAACCCTAACCCTAACCCTAACCCTAACCCTAACCCCTAACCCTAACCCTAACCCTAACCCTAACCCACCCTAACCCACCCTAACCCTAACCCTAACCCTAACCCTAACCCCTAACCCTAACCCTAACCCTAAACCTAACCCTAACCCTAATCCTAAACCTAACCCTAACCCTAATCCTAAACCTAACCCTAACCCTAACCCTAATCCTAGACCTAACCCTAACCCTAATCCTATACCTAATCCTAACCCTAACCTTAATCTGAACCCTAACCCTAAATCTAATTCCATTGGGCTAGTAAGGGTTAAAATAATTTGCAAGGGGAATTGATCATTAAGAGTTAATTCATAATTGTTAAAAAAAAAGGGGGTTAAAAATGTTTTAAAATTGGTATATAAATATGGGTTAAAATTCATGGGAGATAGGGGATTTTGGTACTTAGGGGGTTAAAAATTAGTTAAAAATTAGTTAAAAATTAGTTAAATATGGGGTAAAAATTCATGGGTTATAGGTCATTTTGGCATTTAGGGGTTAAAAATTAGTTAAAAATAAGTTAAAAACAGTTAAAATCGGAATTTGGCTTTTACCGCGAGGACGGTTCAGTTTAAAAATTCATAAATGATGGTCAAAACCAAATATTTACATTTAAAAACATGGGTTGGCATTTACAGTGAGGATGGTATGGTTAAAAAACCCATTAATAATGGTTAAAAACTAAAAATTGCTATATTGGGAGTTAAAAAGTTAAATTTACACTGTCCGCGAGGACCAGAATAAATTTATTTTTTTATTTTTTTATTTTTTTACTAAAACCATAAATAAGGATGTTTAAAACAGTTTAAAAATCAGTTAGAGCAAATACCGCATATACGGTTTGGATTCGTCAGAGCTGATAAATAGAGGTGCCAATAGAAGAGAGCTCATTCTGAGCCTGGCGAGCGACGAGAGAACATCTCTGCCATTTCATTACAGTGAAAGCCAGCCTGCTGCTGTTGAGTTGTTTGTGTGCCTTGCCTGAGGAAGGCCCGAAAAGGGCCGAAACGTTGCTTTTTTTTCACTTTAATTGGGCACACCTTCTTTTGTTGTTTGTTTTTATATTTCATTTCATTTTATTTTCAAAAAAATCAAAAAATCAAAAAAAATTCATAGAGACCCAAAAGGTTTTTTTAAAAACCAACCACCGGTTTTTTAATAAAACCGCATGATGGACGGGTGGACGGTTGTGAGCTACGGCAAGAGGGGCCGGCGCAACCGTCAACCCTTGTGGGATCAGGGTGACGGAAGGTCCGGGGGGATGGACCGTGCTCGTGCCCCCTCCTATTGGAGGGGGACTCTACGCAGTTCCCCTAACCCTAACCCGACACGTAGAGCCCACCCACGTGTCTCTACGACCTTCCTAACCCTAACCCTAACCCTAACCACTTAGTAAAATTTTCACCTTTTACATGTATTGCTATGGGGATTTTTGACACGCCCTTAACTCAACAACGGTACCTCCCACAAGTTTGCAATTGGTGTCTACCCCCCCTATTTCGGCCACGCCCGTCACGTAGAGCCCACTCATGTGTCTCTACGACCTTCCTATCAAAAGTTAGAATTTTTCAGAAAACGGAAATTTCCGAATTCCGTTTTTGGCCAATATCTTCGGAACCGAAGGTGCTAGAGACTTGAAAGTCGGTCGCGTCAGACCTAATTTGGGGTCGCTGAACACGCCAGAGTTGAATTCAAGTCTCTACGACTTACCGTTCCGGAGATATGGCCATTTTAAGGTTTCAAACTAAGATTTCGAAAATTTCCCAAGGTTCCACGGGGTCAAACGACACACCATTGGAAAGGTCTGGGGCCAAGGAATCCAAGGAACTTGGAACTCATCTATGATGATAGGACATTCCTATCCGGAGTTATTGGCAAAAACATTCTTGAGGGGCCCCTCAAAGGACGTATTTATCCCTATAACCTAACCCTAACCCTAACCCTAACCCTAACCCTAACCCTAACCCTCAAAGGACGTATTTATCCCTATAACCCTAACCCTAACCCTAACCCTAACCCCCTACCCTAACCCTAACCCCCCCCTAACCCCCTAACCCTAACCCTAACCCTAACCCTAACCCTAACCCCTAACCCTAACCCTAACCCTAACCCTAACCCACCCTAACCCACCCTAACCCTAACCCTAACCCTAACCCTAACCCCTAACCCTAACCCTAACCCTAAACCTAACCCTAACCCTAATCCTAAACCTAACCCTAACCCTAATCCTAAACCTAACCCTAACCCTAACCCTAATCCTAGACCTAACCCTAACCCTAATCCTATACCTAATCCTAACCCTAACCTTAATCTGAACCCTAACCCTAAATCTAATTCCATTGGGCTAGTAAGGGTTAAAATAATTTGCAAGGGGAATTGATCATTAAGAGTTAATTCATAATTGTTAAAAAAAAAGGGGGTTAAAAATGTTTTAAAATTGGTATATAAATATGGGTTAAAATTCATGGGAGATAGGGGATTTTGGTACTTAGGGGGTTAAAAATTAGTTAAAAATTAGTTAAAAATTAGTTAAATATGGGGTAAAAATTCATGGGTTATAGGTCATTTTGGCATTTAGGGGTTAAAAATTAGTTAAAAATAAGTTAAAAACAGTTAAAATCGGAATTTGGCTTTTACCGCGAGGACGGTTCAGTTTAAAAATTCATAAATGATGGTCAAAACCAAATATTTACATTTAAAAACATGGGTTGGCATTTACAGTGAGGATGGTATGGTTAAAAAACCCATTAATAATGGTTAAAAACTAAAAATTGCTATATTGGGAGTTAAAAAGTTAAATTTACACTGTCCGCGAGGACCAGAATAAATTTATTTTTTTATTTTTTTATTTTTTTACTAAAACCATAAATAAGGATGTTTAAAACAGTTTAAAAATCAGTTAGAGCAAATACCGCATATACGGTTTGGATTCGTCAGAGCTGATAAATAGAGGTGCCAATAGAAGAGAGCTCATTCTGAGCCTGGCGAGCGACGAGAGAACATCTCTGCCATTTCATTACAGTGAAAGCCAGCCTGCTGCTGTTGAGTTGTTTGTGTGCCTTGCCTGAGGAAGGCCCGAAAAGGGCCGAAACGTTGCTTTTTTTTCACTTTAATTGGGCACACCTTCTTTTGTTGTTTGTTTTTATATTTCATTTCATTTTATTTTCAAAAAAATCAAAAAATCAAAAAAAATTCATAGAGACCCAAAAGGTTTTTTTAAAAACCAACCACCGGTTTTTTAATAAAACCGCATGATGGACGGGTGGACGGTTGTGAGCTACGGCAAGAGGGGCCGGCGCAACCGTCAACCCTTGTGGGATCAGGGTGACGGAAGGTCCGGGGGGATGGACCGTGCTCGTGCCCCCTCCTATTGGAGGGGGACTCTACGCAGTTCCCCTAACCCTAACCCGACACGTAGAGCCCACCCACGTGTCTCTACGACCTTCCTAACCCTAACCCTAACCCTAACCACTTAGTAAAATTTTCACCTTTTACATGTATTGCTATGGGGATTTTTGACACGCCCTTAACTCAACAACGGTACCTCCCACAAGTTTGCAATTGGTGTCTACCCCCCCTATTTCGGCCACGCCCGTCACGTAGAGCCCACTCATGTGTCTCTACGACCTTCCTATCAAAAGTTAGAATTTTTCAGAAAACGGAAATTTCCGAATTCCGTTTTTGGCCAATATCTTCGGAACCGAAGGTGCTAGAGACTTGAAAGTCGGTCGCGTCAGACCTAATTTGGGGTCGCTGAACACGCCAGAGTTGAATTCAAGTCTCTACGACTTACCGTTCCGGAGATATGGCCATTTTAAGGTTTCAAACTAAGATTTCGAAAATTTCCCAAGGTTCCACGGGGTCAAACGACACACCATTGGAAAGGTCTGGGGCCAAGGAATCCAAGGAACTTGGAACTCATCTATGATGATAGGACATTCCTATCCGGAGTTATTGGCAAAAACATTCTTGAGGGGCCCCTCAAAGGACGTATTTATCCCTATAACCTAACCCTAACCCTAACCCTAACCCTAACCCTAACCCTAACCCTAACCCTAACCCTAACCCTAACCCTAACCCTCCTCTCCATCCCTCCCCATACCTTACCCTAAC
>NC_081519.1:45398723-45413723 GCF_030273125.1 Centropristis striata | reverse complement strand
AACCACTCTACTTTATATTGACCGGTTTTTGCCTATTTTATTTCCTTCCTTTCAACCCCTCCTTTTTATTTAAACCCCCCCCCCCCCCCCCCCCCCCCCTTCCCCCTCAGCCATCTATCCATCGGCTCTCTTCCTACATCTCCTCCACACTCAGCCCCCGCTCACAGTTCAGTAGGCCTGTGCAACAGATTTCAAACCGAAACCCATAACCCCAACCCCAACCCCAACCCTAACCCTAACCCTAACCCTAACCCTCAAAGGACGTATTTATCCCTATAACCTAACCCTAACCCTAACCCTAACCCTAACCCACCCTAACCCTAACCCTAACCCTAACCCTAACCCTCAAAGGACGTATTTATCCCTATAACCCTAACCCTAACCCTAACCCTAACCCCCTACCCTAACCCTAACCCCCCCCTAACCCCCTAACCCTAACCCTAACCCTAACCCTAACCCTAACCCCTAACCCTAACCCTAACCCTAACCCTAACCCACCCTAACCCACCCTAACCCTAACCCTAACCCTAACCCTAACCCCTAACCCTAACCCTAACCCTAAACCTAACCCTAACCCTAATCCTAAACCTAACCCTAACCCTAATCCTAAACCTAACCCTAACCCTAACCCTAATCCTAGACCTAACCCTAACCCTAATCCTATACCTAATCCTAACCCTAACCTTAATCTGAACCCTAACCCTAAATCTAATTCCATTGGGCTAGTAAGGGTTAAAATAATTTGCAAGGGGAATTGATCATTAAGAGTTAATTCATAATTGTTAAAAAAAAAGGGGGTTAAAAATGTTTTAAAATTGGTATATAAATATGGGTTAAAATTCATGGGAGATAGGGGATTTTGGTACTTAGGGGGTTAAAAATTAGTTAAAAATTAGTTAAAAATTAGTTAAATATGGGGTAAAAATTCATGGGTTATAGGTCATTTTGGCATTTAGGGGTTAAAAATTAGTTAAAAATAAGTTAAAAACAGTTAAAATCGGAATTTGGCTTTTACCGCGAGGACGGTTCAGTTTAAAAATTCATAAATGATGGTCAAAACCAAATATTTACATTTAAAAACATGGGTTGGCATTTACAGTGAGGATGGTATGGTTAAAAAACCCATTAATAATGGTTAAAAACTAAAAATTGCTATATTGGGAGTTAAAAAGTTAAATTTACACTGTCCGCGAGGACCAGAATAAATTTATTTTTTTATTTTTTTATTTTTTTACTAAAACCATAAATAAGGATGTTTAAAACAGTTTAAAAATCAGTTAGAGCAAATACCGCATATACGGTTTGGATTCGTCAGAGCTGATAAATAGAGGTGCCAATAGAAGAGAGCTCATTCTGAGCCTGGCGAGCGACGAGAGAACATCTCTGCCATTTCATTACAGTGAAAGCCAGCCTGCTGCTGTTGAGTTGTTTGTGTGCCTTGCCTGAGGAAGGCCCGAAAAGGGCCGAAACGTTGCTTTTTTTTCACTTTAATTGGGCACACCTTCTTTTGTTGTTTGTTTTTATATTTCATTTCATTTTATTTTCAAAAAAATCAAAAAATCAAAAAAAATTCATAGAGACCCAAAAGGTTTTTTTAAAAACCAACCACCGGTTTTTTAATAAAACCGCATGATGGACGGGTGGACGGTTGTGAGCTACGGCAAGAGGGGCCGGCGCAACCGTCAACCCTTGTGGGATCAGGGTGACGGAAGGTCCGGGGGGATGGACCGTGCTCGTGCCCCCTCCTATTGGAGGGGGACTCTACGCAGTTCCCCTAACCCTAACCCGACACGTAGAGCCCACCCACGTGTCTCTACGACCTTCCTAACCCTAACCCTAACCCTAACCACTTAGTAAAATTTTCACCTTTTACATGTATTGCTATGGGGATTTTTGACACGCCCTTAACTCAACAACGGTACCTCCCACAAGTTTGCAATTGGTGTCTACCCCCCCTATTTCGGCCACGCCCGTCACGTAGAGCCCACTCATGTGTCTCTACGACCTTCCTATCAAAAGTTAGAATTTTTCAGAAAACGGAAATTTCCGAATTCCGTTTTTGGCCAATATCTTCGGAACCGAAGGTGCTAGAGACTTGAAAGTCGGTCGCGTCAGACCTAATTTGGGGTCGCTGAACACGCCAGAGTTGAATTCAAGTCTCTACGACTTACCGTTCCGGAGATATGGCCATTTTAAGGTTTCAAACTAAGATTTCGAAAATTTCCCAAGGTTCCACGGGGTCAAACGACACACCATTGGAAAGGTCTGGGGCCAAGGAATCCAAGGAACTTGGAACTCATCTATGATGATAGGACATTCCTATCCGGAGTTATTGGCAAAAACATTCTTGAGGGGCCCCTCAAAGGACGTATTTATCCCTATAACCTAACCCTAACCCTAACCCTAACCCTAACCCTAACCCTAACCCTAACCCTAACCCTAACCCTAACCCTAACCCTCAAAGGACGTATTTATCCCTATAACCTAACCCTAACCCTAACCCTAACCCTAACCCACCCTAACCCTAACCCTAACCCTAACCCTAACCCTCAAAGGACGTATTTATCCCTATAACCCTAACCCTAACCCTAACCCTAACCCCCTACCCTAACCCTAACCCCCCCCTAACCCCCTAACCCTAACCCTAACCCTAACCCTAACCCTAACCCCTAACCCTAACCCTAACCCTAACCCTAACCCACCCTAACCCACCCTAACCCTAACCCTAACCCTAACCCTAACCCCTAACCCTAACCCTAACCCTAAACCTAACCCTAACCCTAATCCTAAACCTAACCCTAACCCTAATCCTAAACCTAACCCTAACCCTAACCCTAATCCTAGACCTAACCCTAACCCTAATCCTATACCTAATCCTAACCCTAACCTTAATCTGAACCCTAACCCTAAATCTAATTCCATTGGGCTAGTAAGGGTTAAAATAATTTGCAAGGGGAATTGATCATTAAGAGTTAATTCATAATTGTTAAAAAAAAAGGGGGTTAAAAATGTTTTAAAATTGGTATATAAATATGGGTTAAAATTCATGGGAGATAGGGGATTTTGGTACTTAGGGGGTTAAAAATTAGTTAAAAATTAGTTAAAAATTAGTTAAATATGGGGTAAAAATTCATGGGTTATAGGTCATTTTGGCATTTAGGGGTTAAAAATTAGTTAAAAATAAGTTAAAAACAGTTAAAATCGGAATTTGGCTTTTACCGCGAGGACGGTTCAGTTTAAAAATTCATAAATGATGGTCAAAACCAAATATTTACATTTAAAAACATGGGTTGGCATTTACAGTGAGGATGGTATGGTTAAAAAACCCATTAATAATGGTTAAAAACTAAAAATTGCTATATTGGGAGTTAAAAAGTTAAATTTACACTGTCCGCGAGGACCAGAATAAATTTATTTTTTTATTTTTTTATTTTTTTACTAAAACCATAAATAAGGATGTTTAAAACAGTTTAAAAATCAGTTAGAGCAAATACCGCATATACGGTTTGGATTCGTCAGAGCTGATAAATAGAGGTGCCAATAGAAGAGAGCTCATTCTGAGCCTGGCGAGCGACGAGAGAACATCTCTGCCATTTCATTACAGTGAAAGCCAGCCTGCTGCTGTTGAGTTGTTTGTGTGCCTTGCCTGAGGAAGGCCCGAAAAGGGCCGAAACGTTGCTTTTTTTTCACTTTAATTGGGCACACCTTCTTTTGTTGTTTGTTTTTATATTTCATTTCATTTTATTTTCAAAAAAATCAAAAAATCAAAAAAAATTCATAGAGACCCAAAAGGTTTTTTTAAAAACCAACCACCGGTTTTTTAATAAAACCGCATGATGGACGGGTGGACGGTTGTGAGCTACGGCAAGAGGGGCCGGCGCAACCGTCAACCCTTGTGGGATCAGGGTGACGGAAGGTCCGGGGGGATGGACCGTGCTCGTGCCCCCTCCTATTGGAGGGGGACTCTACGCAGTTCCCCTAACCCTAACCCGACACGTAGAGCCCACCCACGTGTCTCTACGACCTTCCTAACCCTAACCCTAACCCTAACCACTTAGTAAAATTTTCACCTTTTACATGTATTGCTATGGGGATTTTTGACACGCCCTTAACTCAACAACGGTACCTCCCACAAGTTTGCAATTGGTGTCTACCCCCCCTATTTCGGCCACGCCCGTCACGTAGAGCCCACTCATGTGTCTCTACGACCTTCCTATCAAAAGTTAGAATTTTTCAGAAAACGGAAATTTCCGAATTCCGTTTTTGGCCAATATCTTCGGAACCGAAGGTGCTAGAGACTTGAAAGTCGGTCGCGTCAGACCTAATTTGGGGTCGCTGAACACGCCAGAGTTGAATTCAAGTCTCTACGACTTACCGTTCCGGAGATATGGCCATTTTAAGGTTTCAAACTAAGATTTCGAAAATTTCCCAAGGTTCCACGGGGTCAAACGACACACCATTGGAAAGGTCTGGGGCCAAGGAATCCAAGGAACTTGGAACTCATCTATGATGATAGGACATTCCTATCCGGAGTTATTGGCAAAAACATTCTTGAGGGGCCCCTCAAAGGACGTATTTATCCCTATAACCTAACCCTAACCCTAACCCTAACCCTAACCCTAACCCTCAAAGGACGTATTTATCCCTATAACCCTAACCCTAACCCTAACCCTAACCCCCTACCCTAACCCTAACCCCCCCCTAACCCCCTAACCCTAACCCTAACCCTAACCCTAACCCTAACCCCTAACCCTAACCCTAACCCTAACCCTAACCCACCCTAACCCACCCTAACCCTAACCCTAACCCTAACCCTAACCCCTAACCCTAACCCTAACCCTAAACCTAACCCTAACCCTAATCCTAAACCTAACCCTAACCCTAATCCTAAACCTAACCCTAACCCTAACCCTAATCCTAGACCTAACCCTAACCCTAATCCTATACCTAATCCTAACCCTAACCTTAATCTGAACCCTAACCCTAAATCTAATTCCATTGGGCTAGTAAGGGTTAAAATAATTTGCAAGGGGAATTGATCATTAAGAGTTAATTCATAATTGTTAAAAAAAAAGGGGGTTAAAAATGTTTTAAAATTGGTATATAAATATGGGTTAAAATTCATGGGAGATAGGGGATTTTGGTACTTAGGGGGTTAAAAATTAGTTAAAAATTAGTTAAAAATTAGTTAAATATGGGGTAAAAATTCATGGGTTATAGGTCATTTTGGCATTTAGGGGTTAAAAATTAGTTAAAAATAAGTTAAAAACAGTTAAAATCGGAATTTGGCTTTTACCGCGAGGACGGTTCAGTTTAAAAATTCATAAATGATGGTCAAAACCAAATATTTACATTTAAAAACATGGGTTGGCATTTACAGTGAGGATGGTATGGTTAAAAAACCCATTAATAATGGTTAAAAACTAAAAATTGCTATATTGGGAGTTAAAAAGTTAAATTTACACTGTCCGCGAGGACCAGAATAAATTTATTTTTTTATTTTTTTATTTTTTTACTAAAACCATAAATAAGGATGTTTAAAACAGTTTAAAAATCAGTTAGAGCAAATACCGCATATACGGTTTGGATTCGTCAGAGCTGATAAATAGAGGTGCCAATAGAAGAGAGCTCATTCTGAGCCTGGCGAGCGACGAGAGAACATCTCTGCCATTTCATTACAGTGAAAGCCAGCCTGCTGCTGTTGAGTTGTTTGTGTGCCTTGCCTGAGGAAGGCCCGAAAAGGGCCGAAACGTTGCTTTTTTTTCACTTTAATTGGGCACACCTTCTTTTGTTGTTTGTTTTTATATTTCATTTCATTTTATTTTCAAAAAAATCAAAAAATCAAAAAAAATTCATAGAGACCCAAAAGGTTTTTTTAAAAACCAACCACCGGTTTTTTAATAAAACCGCATGATGGACGGGTGGACGGTTGTGAGCTACGGCAAGAGGGGCCGGCGCAACCGTCAACCCTTGTGGGATCAGGGTGACGGAAGGTCCGGGGGGATGGACCGTGCTCGTGCCCCCTCCTATTGGAGGGGGACTCTACGCAGTTCCCCTAACCCTAACCCGACACGTAGAGCCCACCCACGTGTCTCTACGACCTTCCTAACCCTAACCCTAACCCTAACCACTTAGTAAAATTTTCACCTTTTACATGTATTGCTATGGGGATTTTTGACACGCCCTTAACTCAACAACGGTACCTCCCACAAGTTTGCAATTGGTGTCTACCCCCCCTATTTCGGCCACGCCCGTCACGTAGAGCCCACTCATGTGTCTCTACGACCTTCCTATCAAAAGTTAGAATTTTTCAGAAAACGGAAATTTCCGAATTCCGTTTTTGGCCAATATCTTCGGAACCGAAGGTGCTAGAGACTTGAAAGTCGGTCGCGTCAGACCTAATTTGGGGTCGCTGAACACGCCAGAGTTGAATTCAAGTCTCTACGACTTACCGTTCCGGAGATATGGCCATTTTAAGGTTTCAAACTAAGATTTCGAAAATTTCCCAAGGTTCCACGGGGTCAAACGACACACCATTGGAAAGGTCTGGGGCCAAGGAATCCAAGGAACTTGGAACTCATCTATGATGATAGGACATTCCTATCCGGAGTTATTGGCAAAAACATTCTTGAGGGGCCCCTCAAAGGACGTATTTATCCCTATAACCTAACCCTAACCCTAACCCTAACCCTAACCCAACCCTAACCCTAACCCTAACCCTAACCCTAACCCTAACCCCTAACCCTAACCCTAACCCTAACCCTAACCCTAACCCTAACCCTAACCCTCAAAGGACGTATTTATCCCTATAACCTAACCCTAACCCTAACCCTAACCCTAACCCACCCTAACCCTAACCCTAACCCTAACCCTAACCCTCAAAGGACGTATTTATCCCTATAACCCTAACCCTAACCCTAACCCTAACCCCCTACCCTAACCCTAACCCCCCCCTAACCCCCTAACCCTAACCCTAACCCTAACCCTAACCCCTAACCCTAACCCTAACCCTAACCCTAACCCACCCTAACCCACCCTAACCCTAACCCTAACCCTAACCCTAACCCCTAACCCTAACCCTAACCCTAAACCTAACCCTAACCCTAATCCTAAACCTAACCCTAACCCTAATCCTAAACCTAACCCTAACCCTAACCCTAATCCTAGACCTAACCCTAACCCTAATCCTATACCTAATCCTAACCCTAACCTTAATCTGAACCCTAACCCTAAATCTAATTCCATTGGGCTAGTAAGGGTTAAAATAATTTGCAAGGGGAATTGATCATTAAGAGTTAATTCATAATTGTTAAAAAAAAAGGGGGTTAAAAATGTTTTAAAATTGGTATATAAATATGGGTTAAAATTCATGGGAGATAGGGGATTTTGGTACTTAGGGGGTTAAAAATTAGTTAAAAATTAGTTAAAAATTAGTTAAATATGGGGTAAAAATTCATGGGTTATAGGTCATTTTGGCATTTAGGGGTTAAAAATTAGTTAAAAATAAGTTAAAAACAGTTAAAATCGGAATTTGGCTTTTACCGCGAGGACGGTTCAGTTTAAAAATTCATAAATGATGGTCAAAACCAAATATTTACATTTAAAAACATGGGTTGGCATTTACAGTGAGGATGGTATGGTTAAAAAACCCATTAATAATGGTTAAAAACTAAAAATTGCTATATTGGGAGTTAAAAAGTTAAATTTACACTGTCCGCGAGGACCAGAATAAATTTATTTTTTTATTTTTTTATTTTTTTACTAAAACCATAAATAAGGATGTTTAAAACAGTTTAAAAATCAGTTAGAGCAAATACCGCATATACGGTTTGGATTCGTCAGAGCTGATAAATAGAGGTGCCAATAGAAGAGAGCTCATTCTGAGCCTGGCGAGCGACGAGAGAACATCTCTGCCATTTCATTACAGTGAAAGCCAGCCTGCTGCTGTTGAGTTGTTTGTGTGCCTTGCCTGAGGAAGGCCCGAAAAGGGCCGAAACGTTGCTTTTTTTTCACTTTAATTGGGCACACCTTCTTTTGTTGTTTGTTTTTATATTTCATTTCATTTTATTTTCAAAAAAATCAAAAAATCAAAAAAAATTCATAGAGACCCAAAAGGTTTTTTTAAAAACCAACCACCGGTTTTTTAATAAAACCGCATGATGGACGGGTGGACGGTTGTGAGCTACGGCAAGAGGGGCCGGCGCAACCGTCAACCCTTGTGGGATCAGGGTGACGGAAGGTCCGGGGGGATGGACCGTGCTCGTGCCCCCTCCTATTGGAGGGGGACTCTACGCAGTTCCCCTAACCCTAACCCGACACGTAGAGCCCACCCACGTGTCTCTACGACCTTCCTAACCCTAACCCTAACCCTAACCACTTAGTAAAATTTTCACCTTTTACATGTATTGCTATGGGGATTTTTGACACGCCCTTAACTCAACAACGGTACCTCCCACAAGTTTGCAATTGGTGTCTACCCCCCCTATTTCGGCCACGCCCGTCACGTAGAGCCCACTCATGTGTCTCTACGACCTTCCTATCAAAAGTTAGAATTTTTCAGAAAACGGAAATTTCCGAATTCCGTTTTTGGCCAATATCTTCGGAACCGAAGGTGCTAGAGACTTGAAAGTCGGTCGCGTCAGACCTAATTTGGGGTCGCTGAACACGCCAGAGTTGAATTCAAGTCTCTACGACTTACCGTTCCGGAGATATGGCCATTTTAAGGTTTCAAACTAAGATTTCGAAAATTTCCCAAGGTTCCACGGGGTCAAACGACACACCATTGGAAAGGTCTGGGGCCAAGGAATCCAAGGAACTTGGAACTCATCTATGATGATAGGACATTCCTATCCGGAGTTATTGGCAAAAACATTCTTGAGGGGCCCCTCAAAGGACGTATTTATCCCTATACCCTAACCCTAACCCTAACCCTAACCCTAACCCTAACCCTAACCCTAACCCTAACCCTAACCCTCTCCTGCCCCAACAAGGGAAACGGTGCTGTCTGGCCTGCCCGCCTCGGGAGCTGGCCCCACTCCGACATCTCCCACTACCCCCAACAACAACCACCTGTCTCCACCCTGTCAGACCTCCTCCCCCATACCCTCTCTCCCTTCCAACCTAACCACACCTACCCAACCCCCCTCCATCCCCCCCTCTCCTCTCCCCTCCTCTACCCCATCCCCTTCCCCCTCACCCCCTCATCCTCCCTCTCCTCCTCCCCACTCTCCACAGGACACCCCGACAATATCAGAACCAGCTGCCAGTATTCACCCCACCCCTCCTGACTTCACCCTATACAGGCCAAATTACCACATTGCACGTCCCTCCCGCAAAATACAAGACTGGTCCTTCAAACCACGTAAAGCCATACTCATCCTTGGAGACTCCAACATTAACCGGATCCCAGCCCACCCCTACCCCAACATCCAACTGGACAGTTACCCCGGAGCCAACACCTACCACTTCACAAAAGTCATGGAAAAAACCCCGGTCAATCACCACGTCAAAATCCTCATCATCTCCATCGGCACCAACAACAAGGACCAGGACGCACGTCAAACTTCAATAAAACAGCTTAAAACCGTCTTCCGCCTGGCTGGGTCGACCTTCCCCAACGCAGACATCTACTTTCCCATAATTAACTTCTCCCCACAACTCACCACCACCCAGAAAAGCAACCTCACCCTCATCAATAATGTAATGGCCACACACTTCCCCATCCTCCTGGAAATACCCCACGACACCTTCACCACCGAAAAAGACAATATTCACTGGACCCCATTCACAGCCAGCCGCATCTTCGAAAACTGGCTAAGACAATTAAATTTACCCTAAACCCCAAAACCAACCCGGTAAGAACACAACCACACACACACACACACACCCTACACCCTACCCGAGACCTGGGCTGGAACTCCACCTCTAACATCCTTAACCTTTCAACCCTCTTCCTTCCCTCTTCACCACAGCGCCACCTTCTGGAGAGGGGGCTATCCTTCATTCCACGCCCTTCAAAACTAGACCGGGAGGAACTTCAAAGGGACCTACACAACTTCAATAGACGACTTAAAATCATTGACCATTTCAACCACAAACCGGACAGACAGCCCACCCCATTCACTCACCCATCCAATTGGGAACCACCTGACTCAGCACTCCATCCCCTGACACAACAACTCACCAAACAAAACAGAAGGGCCCTGCAACGCTTTCGGCCCCCGAGAGATATCCCAGATAATCTCTCGGGGCCGGAACGCAGGGCCCTGACCGAACTGACCTCTAACCCCAACATCATTTTCAAACCTGCCGACAAAGGCTCCAAAATTGTAATAATGGACCGACAGCAATACCTCTCAGAGGCCAACAGACAACTCAATAACCGCACCTACTACCAACCTCTTAACAATAGTATCCAACCACAGACCCAAAAACAACTTCACGACCTCCTACAGACATTATACGATAATAAATACATTACGGCCAAACAAAAGAACTACTTATCAGGACCCGCTGACCCCTCGACCTCGTTTTTTTTACCTCCTCCCCAAAATACACAAGCCACCTGACTCCTGGACCATCCCCTTTGAGGTTCCTCCCGGTCGACCATAGTTTCAGACTGCAACAGCTCCACTTACCACATCTCTCAATACATTGACCATTTTCTTGGCCCCCTCTCCACACAACACCCCAGTTATATCAAGGACACAAACCATTTCATCTCACTAACTCGACCCATGGCTGTCCCCCCTCACTCCCTCCTTTTCACCATTGACATCGACAGTTTATATACAAACATCAATACAGACCTTGGACTCCAAACTCTACGCACCATTTTCAACAGGCACCCGGACCCAAAACGGCCAGATGAACCACTTCTCAAACTAATTCAGTTATGTCTTTCCAACAATGACTTTCTCTTTAATAACAAATTTTATTTACAGACACACGGGACAGCCATGGGTCAGAGATTCGCCCCCTCCTATGCCAACCTCTACATGAGCGAATGGGAGCGAGAAGCCCTCACCAAATGCCCACTCCAACCCACAATCTTCCTCCGATACTTAGATGACATCTTCGGCATCTGGCCACATCACCCATCCACATTTCCAGATTTCATCAACATCCTCAATAGCCATCACCCATCCATTAAGGTTAAACACACAATAAGTACTACACATATCAACTTCCTCGACACCACTGTTTTCTTTAGTCCACCCACCACCCAACATAAAACACTCCTCACCAAAGTTTACTTCAAACCCACGGACACCCACGCCCTGTTACATAAATCCAGTTATCACCCAAAACACACATTTAAGGCAATAATCAAATCTCAACTCATCCGCTTCCACCGTATCTGTTCCCGGACCCAGGACTTTCACTCAGCCACCAGTACCCTTTTCAACAGCCTACGTACCAGAGGATACTCTAAACGGTTCCTCCGGTACATCAAATCCTCCACCATGGCCTCTCTCGCTCCCATTCGCTCCCCCTCTTCCTCTCCTCCCTCTCCCTCTGTTCCCCCTCATTCCCCCATCTTTTCTCCTACCCAGGTCTCAGGACTCGAGCCAATTCCCGACCCCCCCTCCCCCTACCCGAACCAGGGTCTGTATCCTCTCCTCCCCTCCTCTCCATCCCTCCCCATACCTTACCCTAACCCTAACCCTAACCCTACCTCCCCCTACCCTAACCAGGGTCTGTATCTTTTCCTCCCCCCCTCCCCAACCCTCCCCATACCTAACCCTAACCCTACCTCCCCTTACCCTAGCCAGGGTCCGTATCCTTTCCTCCCCCCCTCCCCAACCCTCCCCATACCTAACCCTAACCCTAACCCTACCTCCCCCTACCCTAACCAGGGTCTGTATCTTCTCCGCCCCCCCTTCCCAACCACTCCCATACCTAACCCTAACCCTAAACCTAACCCTAACCCTAACCCTAACCCTACCTCCCCCTACCCTAACCAGGGCCTGTATCCTTTCCGCCCCCCCTCCCCAACCACTCCCATACCTAACCCTAAACCTAACCCTAAACCTAACCCTAAACCTAACCCTAAACCTAACCCTAACCCTAAACCTAACCCTAACCCTGCACCCACAATTGGCTCGAGTCCCACCCACCACTCATACACACACACAGACAACCACCCACACCCACCCCAGATCATCCCTTTGGTCTCCACCTTCTCACACCGCACCATAGCCCTACACCGCATCATCAAACAGAATTTCAACACCTTACAGCCACAACACCCGGTCTTTGGCAACCACACAATCATTTCAGCATACAGAAAACACAAAAACCTTCAATCCATCCTCATCCGTTCAAAGTACTCAGACCATAGACCCACACCATCACTACCACACAGTTCACACTACAAACATAGAAAATTCATCCACAACACATTCACAAACTCTGCTTTCCCTACCATAGGCCACACCTCCATTTCCACAACTAACATTGTCTATATCATCACCTGCACACTCTGTAACAAACACTACATAGGCGAAACAAAACACACCATTCACACTCGTTTATCCCAACACTTGTATAACATTGGGGAAGGTCGACTCACCACCCCCTTGGTACAACATTTCCAACTCCACCCCCCCACCCACCTCATAATATCCGGACTGGAACACAGTGACACCTGGACAATCAAACAAAGGAAGAGAGCCGAAAAAATCTGGATCCATAAACTTAATACCACCACACCAACCGGACTTAACGATGGCTAAGTTATCATCTTTTTATTTTCCATTTTTATTTTTCCCCCCCCCCCCCTTTTTTTTGTATATAAAAAATTATTTTATTCTGTTTCTACAAATGTTTTTTATCCATAATCTTGCTTTACATTTCCTTTTTTTTATTTTTATTTTATTTTATTTTATTTTATTTTATTTATTTTATTTATCCCCCTCCTTCCCGGTCATCACACTATCTTAACACCCCTCCCAATCACTCCCTACCAGTAGCGCACTGCTAATATCCTGACCTCCCCCACAATAGACCCAGGTTCGATTCCCACCCAGCCCTTTAAATCTTAGAACAGACCCCCATTCAGTTCTTTTCGCCCCCCCCCCCCCCCCCCCCACTCCACTCCATCCTGGTAACATTTAAACAACAACCAACACATCAGGATCCAGGATTTTCTTACCACAACCCATATAGCTCCACTGGTAGAACCCTGGTCTATCATCCACTAGACCAGGGTTCGAATCCCACCCCAGCCTCCCGCCCAAAACTGTTTTATTCCCAACCACTCCTCTTTAAATTACGAATAGCTCCAACCAGGTCACCACCACCACCACCACCCACATAGCTCCGCTGGTAGAACCCTGGTCTATCATCCACTAGACCAGGGTTCGAATCCCACCCCAGCCTCCCTCCCAGAACTGTTTTATTCCCGACCACTCTTCTTTAAACTACCAATAGATCCAACCAGCATCTCACTACCACCATCCACATAGCCCCACGGGTAGAACCCTGGTCTATCACCCACTAGACCAGGGTTCGAATCTATCTTAACTATCTTAACACCCCTCCCAATCACTCCCTACCAGTAGCGCACTGCTAATATCCTGACCTCCCCCACAATAGACCCAGGTTCGATTCCCACCCAGCCCTTTAAATCTTAGAACAGACCCCCATTCAGTTCTTTTCGCCCCCCCCCCCCCCCCCCCCCCCCCACTCCACTCCATCCTGGTAACATTTAAACAACAACCAACACATCAGGATCCAGGATTTTCTTACCACAACCCATATAGCTCCACTGGTAGAACCCTGGTCTATCATCCACTAGACCAGGGTTCGAATCCCACCCCAGCCTCCCGCCCAAAACTGTTTTATTCCCAACCACTCCTCTTTAAATTACGAATAGCTCCAACCAGGTCACCACCACCACCACCACCACCACCCACATAGCTCCGCTGGTAGAACCCTGGTCTATCATCCACTAGACCAGGGTTCGAATCCCAC
Source organism: Centropristis striata (assembly GCF_030273125.1). Lineage (NCBI taxonomy): Eukaryota > Metazoa > Chordata > Actinopteri > Perciformes > Serranidae > Centropristis > Centropristis striata. The sequence continues at coordinate 45,399,746 of NC_081519.1, read as the reverse complement.
CCCAGCCTCCCTCCCAGAACTGTTTTATTCCCGACCACTCTTCTTTAAACTACCAATAGATCCAACCAGCATCTCACTACCACCATCCACATAGCCCCACGGGTAGAACCCTGGTCTATCACCCACTAGACCAGGGTTCGAATCCCACCCCAGCCTCCCTCCCAAAACCACTAACCCTATCCCAACCACTCTACTTTATATTGACCGGTTTTTGCCTATTTTATTTCCTTCCTTTCAACCCCTCCTTTTTATTTAAACCCCCCCCCCCCCCCCCCCCCCCCCTTCCCCCTCAGCCATCTATCCATCGGCTCTCTTCCTACATCTCCTCCACACTCAGCCCCCGCTCACAGTTCAGTAGGCCTGTGCAACAGATTTCAAACCGAAACCCATAACCCCAACCCCAACCCCAACCCTAACCCTAACCCTAACCCTAACCCTCAAAGGACGTATTTATCCCTATAACCTAACCCTAACCCTAACCCTAACCCTAACCCACCCTAACCCTAACCCTAACCCTAACCCTAACCCTCAAAGGACGTATTTATCCCTATAACCCTAACCCTAACCCTAACCCTAACCCCCTACCCTAACCCTAACCCCCCCCTAACCCCCTAACCCTAACCCTAACCCTAACCCTAACCCTAACCCCTAACCCTAACCCTAACCCTAACCCTAACCCACCCTAACCCACCCTAACCCTAACCCTAACCCTAACCCTAACCCCTAACCCTAACCCTAACCCTAAACCTAACCCTAACCCTAATCCTAAACCTAACCCTAACCCTAATCCTAAACCTAACCCTAACCCTAACCCTAATCCTAGACCTAACCCTAACCCTAATCCTATACCTAATCCTAACCCTAACCTTAATCTGAACCCTAACCCTAAATCTAATTCCATTGGGCTAGTAAGGGTTAAAATAATTTGCAAGGGGAATTGATCATTAAGAGTTAATTCATAATTGTTAAAAAAAAAGGGGGTTAAAAATGTTTTAAAATTGGTATATAAATATGGGTTAAAAT
>NC_081519.1:45366223-45388723 GCF_030273125.1 Centropristis striata | reverse complement strand
ATAGATCCAACCAGCATCTCACTACCACCATCCACATAGCCCCACGGGTAGAACCCTGGTCTATCACCCACTAGACCAGGGTTCGAATCCCACCCCAGCCTCCCTCCCAAAACCACTAACCCTATCCCAACCACTCTACTTTATATTGACCGGTTTTTGCCTATTTTATTTCCTTCTTTTCAACCCCTCCTTTTTATTTAAACCCCCCCCCCCCCCCCCCCTTCCCCCTCAGCCATCTATCCATCGGCTCTCTTCCTACATCTCCTCCACACTCAGCCCCCGCTCACAGTTCAGTAGGCCTGTGCAACAGATTTCAAACCGAAACCCATAACCCCAACCCCAACCCCAACCCTAACCCTAACCCTAACCCTAACCCTAACCCTAACCCTAACCCTAACCCTAACCCTAACCCTACCCTAACCCTAACCCTAACCCTAACCCTAACCCTAACCCTAACCCTATAACCTAACCCTAACCCTAACCCTAACCCTAACCCTAACCCAACCCTAACCCTAACCCTAACCCTAACCCTAACCCCTAACCCTAACCCTAACCCTAACCCTAACCCTAACCCTCAAAGGACGTATTTATCCCTATAACCTAACCCTAACCCTAACCCTAACCCTAACCCACCCTAACCCTAACCCTAACCCTAACCCTAACCCTCAAAGGACGTATTTATCCCTATAACCCTAACCCTAACCCTAACCCTAACCCCCTACCCTAACCCTAACCCCCCCCTAACCCCCTAACCCTAACCCTAACCCTAACCCTAACCCTAACCCCTAACCCTAACCCTAACCCTAACCCTAACCCACCCTAACCCACCCTAACCCTAACCCTAACCCTAACCCTAACCCCTAACCCTAACCCTAAACCTAACCCTAACCCTAATCCTAAACCTAACCCTAACCCTAATCCTAAACCTAACCCTAACCCTAACCCTAATCCTAGACCTAACCCTAACCCTAATCCTATACCTAATCCTAACCCTAACCTTAATCTGAACCCTAACCCTAAATCTAATTCCATTGGGCTAGTAAGGGTTAAAATAATTTGCAAGGGGAATTGATCATTAAGAGTTAATTCATAATTGTTAAAAAAAAAGGGGGTTAAAAATGTTTTAAAATTGGTATATAAATATGGGTTAAAATTCATGGGAGATAGGGGATTTTGGTACTTAGGGGGTTAAAAATTAGTTAAAAATTAGTTAAAAATTAGTTAAATATGGGGTAAAAATTCATGGGTTATAGGTCATTTTGGCATTTAGGGGTTAAAAATTAGTTAAAAATAAGTTAAAAACAGTTAAAATCGGAATTTGGCTTTTACCGCGAGGACGGTTCAGTTTAAAAATTCATAAATGATGGTCAAAACCAAATATTTACATTTAAAAACATGGGTTGGCATTTACAGTGAGGATGGTATGGTTAAAAAACCCATTAATAATGGTTAAAAACTAAAAATTGCTATATTGGGAGTTAAAAAGTTAAATTTACACTGTCCGCGAGGACCAGAATAAATTTATTTTTTTATTTTTTTATTTTTTTACTAAAACCATAAATAAGGATGTTTAAAACAGTTTAAAAATCAGTTAGAGCAAATACCGCATATACGGTTTGGATTCGTCAGAGCTGATAAATAGAGGTGCCAATAGAAGAGAGCTCATTCTGAGCCTGGCGAGCGACGAGAGAACATCTCTGCCATTTCATTACAGTGAAAGCCAGCCTGCTGCTGTTGAGTTGTTTGTGTGCCTTGCCTGAGGAAGGCCCGAAAAGGGCCGAAACGTTGCTTTTTTTTCACTTTAATTGGGCACACCTTCTTTTGTTGTTTGTTTTTATATTTCATTTCATTTTATTTTCAAAAAAATCAAAAAATCAAAAAAAATTCATAGAGACCCAAAAGGTTTTTTTAAAAACCAACCACCGGTTTTTTAATAAAACCGCATGATGGACGGGTGGACGGTTGTGAGCTACGGCAAGAGGGGCCGGCGCAACCGTCAACCCTTGTGGGATCAGGGTGACGGAAGGTCCGGGGGGATGGACCGTGCTCGTGCCCCCTCCTATTGGAGGGGGACTCTACGCAGTTCCCCTAACCCTAACCCGACACGTAGAGCCCACCCACGTGTCTCTACGACCTTCCTAACCCTAACCCTAACCCTAACCACTTAGTAAAATTTTCACCTTTTACATGTATTGCTATGGGGATTTTTGACACGCCCTTAACTCAACAACGGTACCTCCCACAAGTTTGCAATTGGTGTCTACCCCCCCTATTTCGGCCACGCCCGTCACGTAGAGCCCACTCATGTGTCTCTACGACCTTCCTATCAAAAGTTAGAATTTTTCAGAAAACGGAAATTTCCGAATTCCGTTTTTGGCCAATATCTTCGGAACCGAAGGTGCTAGAGACTTGAAAGTCGGTCGCGTCAGACCTAATTTGGGGTCGCTGAACACGCCAGAGTTGAATTCAAGTCTCTACGACTTACCGTTCCGGAGATATGGCCATTTTAAGGTTTCAAACTAAGATTTCGAAAATTTCCCAAGGTTCCACGGGGTCAAACGACACACCATTGGAAAGGTCTGGGGCCAAGGAATCCAAGGAACTTGGAACTCATCTATGATGATAGGACATTCCTATCCGGAGTTATTGGCAAAAACATTCTTGAGGGGCCCCTCAAAGGACGTATTTATCCCTATAACCTAACCCTAACCCTAACCCTAACCCTAACCCAACCCTAACCCTAACCCTAACCCTAACCCTAACCCTAACCCCTAACCCTAACCCTAACCCTAACCCTAACCCTAACCCTAACCCTAACCCTCAAAGGACGTATTTATCCCTATAACCTAACCCTAACCCTAACCCTAACCCTAACCCACCCTAACCCTAACCCTAACCCTAACCCTAACCCTCAAAGGACGTATTTATCCCTATAACCCTAACCCTAACCCTAACCCTAACCCCCTACCCTAACCCTAACCCCCCCCCTAACCCCCTAACCCTAACCCTAACCCTAACCCTAACCCTAACCCCTAACCCTAACCCTAACCCTAACCCTAACCCACCCTAACCCACCCTAACCCTAACCCTAACCCTAACCCTAACCCCTAACCCTAACCCTAACCCTAAACCTAACCCTAACCCTAATCCTAAACCTAACCCTAACCCTAATCCTAAACCTAACCCTAACCCTAACCCTAATCCTAGACCTAACCCTAACCCTAATCCTATACCTAATCCTAACCCTAACCTTAATCTGAACCCTAACCCTAAATCTAATTCCATTGGGCTAGTAAGGGTTAAAATAATTTGCAAGGGGAATTGATCATTAAGAGTTAATTCATAATTGTTAAAAAAAAAGGGGGTTAAAAATGTTTTAAAATTGGTATATAAATATGGGTTAAAATTCATGGGAGATAGGGGATTTTGGTACTTAGGGGGTTAAAAATTAGTTAAAAATTAGTTAAAAATTAGTTAAATATGGGGTAAAAATTCATGGGTTATAGGTCATTTTGGCATTTAGGGGTTAAAAATTAGTTAAAAATAAGTTAAAAACAGTTAAAATCGGAATTTGGCTTTTACCGCGAGGACGGTTCAGTTTAAAAATTCATAAATGATGGTCAAAACCAAATATTTACATTTAAAAACATGGGTTGGCATTTACAGTGAGGATGGTATGGTTAAAAAACCCATTAATAATGGTTAAAAACTAAAAATTGCTATATTGGGAGTTAAAAAGTTAAATTTACACTGTCCGCGAGGACCAGAATAAATTTATTTTTTTATTTTTTTATTTTTTTACTAAAACCATAAATAAGGATGTTTAAAACAGTTTAAAAATCAGTTAGAGCAAATACCGCATATACGGTTTGGATTCGTCAGAGCTGATAAATAGAGGTGCCAATAGAAGAGAGCTCATTCTGAGCCTGGCGAGCGACGAGAGAACATCTCTGCCATTTCATTACAGTGAAAGCCAGCCTGCTGCTGTTGAGTTGTTTGTGTGCCTTGCCTGAGGAAGGCCCGAAAAGGGCCGAAACGTTGCTTTTTTTTCACTTTAATTGGGCACACCTTCTTTTGTTGTTTGTTTTTATATTTCATTTCATTTTATTTTCAAAAAAATCAAAAAATCAAAAAAAATTCATAGAGACCCAAAAGGTTTTTTTAAAAACCAACCACCGGTTTTTTAATAAAACCGCATGATGGACGGGTGGACGGTTGTGAGCTACGGCAAGAGGGGCCGGCGCAACCGTCAACCCTTGTGGGATCAGGGTGACGGAAGGTCCGGGGGGATGGACCGTGCTCGTGCCCCCTCCTATTGGAGGGGGACTCTACGCAGTTCCCCTAACCCTAACCCGACACGTAGAGCCCACCCACGTGTCTCTACGACCTTCCTAACCCTAACCCTAACCCTAACCACTTAGTAAAATTTTCACCTTTTACATGTATTGCTATGGGGATTTTTGACACGCCCTTAACTCAACAACGGTACCTCCCACAAGTTTGCAATTGGTGTCTACCCCCCCTATTTCGGCCACGCCCGTCACGTAGAGCCCACTCATGTGTCTCTACGACCTTCCTATCAAAAGTTAGAATTTTTCAGAAAACGGAAATTTCCGAATTCCGTTTTTGGCCAATATCTTCGGAACCGAAGGTGCTAGAGACTTGAAAGTCGGTCGCGTCAGACCTAATTTGGGGTCGCTGAACACGCCAGAGTTGAATTCAAGTCTCTACGACTTACCGTTCCGGAGATATGGCCATTTTAAGGTTTCAAACTAAGATTTCGAAAATTTCCCAAGGTTCCACGGGGTCAAACGACACACCATTGGAAAGGTCTGGGGCCAAGGAATCCAAGGAACTTGGAACTCATCTATGATGATAGGACATTCCTATCCGGAGTTATTGGCAAAAACATTCTTGAGGGGCCCCTCAAAGGACGTATTTATCCCTATAACCTAACCCTAACCCTAACCCTAACCCTAACCCTAACCCTAACCCTCAAAGGACGTATTTATCCCTATAACCCTAACCCTAACCCTAACCCTAACCCCCTACCCTAACCCTAACCCCCCCCTAACCCCCTAACCCTAACCCTAACCCTAACCCTAACCCTAACCCCTAACCCTAACCCTAACCCTAACCCTAACCCACCCTAACCCACCCTAACCCTAACCCTAACCCTAACCCTAACCCCTAACCCTAACCCTAACCCTAAACCTAACCCTAACCCTAATCCTAAACCTAACCCTAACCCTAATCCTAAACCTAACCCTAACCCTAACCCTAATCCTAGACCTAACCCTAACCCTAATCCTATACCTAATCCTAACCCTAACCTTAATCTGAACCCTAACCCTAAATCTAATTCCATTGGGCTAGTAAGGGTTAAAATAATTTGCAAGGGGAATTGATCATTAAGAGTTAATTCATAATTGTTAAAAAAAAAGGGGGTTAAAAATGTTTTAAAATTGGTATATAAATATGGGTTAAAATTCATGGGAGATAGGGGATTTTGGTACTTAGGGGGTTAAAAATTAGTTAAAAATTAGTTAAAAATTAGTTAAATATGGGGTAAAAATTCATGGGTTATAGGTCATTTTGGCATTTAGGGGTTAAAAATTAGTTAAAAATAAGTTAAAAACAGTTAAAATCGGAATTTGGCTTTTACCGCGAGGACGGTTCAGTTTAAAAATTCATAAATGATGGTCAAAACCAAATATTTACATTTAAAAACATGGGTTGGCATTTACAGTGAGGATGGTATGGTTAAAAAACCCATTAATAATGGTTAAAAACTAAAAATTGCTATATTGGGAGTTAAAAAGTTAAATTTACACTGTCCGCGAGGACCAGAATAAATTTATTTTTTTATTTTTTTATTTTTTTACTAAAACCATAAATAAGGATGTTTAAAACAGTTTAAAAATCAGTTAGAGCAAATACCGCATATACGGTTTGGATTCGTCAGAGCTGATAAATAGAGGTGCCAATAGAAGAGAGCTCATTCTGAGCCTGGCGAGCGACGAGAGAACATCTCTGCCATTTCATTACAGTGAAAGCCAGCCTGCTGCTGTTGAGTTGTTTGTGTGCCTTGCCTGAGGAAGGCCCGAAAAGGGCCGAAACGTTGCTTTTTTTTCACTTTAATTGGGCACACCTTCTTTTGTTGTTTGTTTTTATATTTCATTTCATTTTATTTTCAAAAAAATCAAAAAATCAAAAAAAATTCATAGAGACCCAAAAGGTTTTTTTAAAAACCAACCACCGGTTTTTTAATAAAACCGCATGATGGACGGGTGGACGGTTGTGAGCTACGGCAAGAGGGGCCGGCGCAACCGTCAACCCTTGTGGGATCAGGGTGACGGAAGGTCCGGGGGGATGGACCGTGCTCGTGCCCCCTCCTATTGGAGGGGGACTCTACGCAGTTCCCCTAACCCTAACCCGACACGTAGAGCCCACCCACGTGTCTCTACGACCTTCCTAACCCTAACCCTAACCCTAACCACTTAGTAAAATTTTCACCTTTTACATGTATTGCTATGGGGATTTTTGACACGCCCTTAACTCAACAACGGTACCTCCCACAAGTTTGCAATTGGTGTCTACCCCCCCTATTTCGGCCACGCCCGTCACGTAGAGCCCACTCATGTGTCTCTACGACCTTCCTATCAAAAGTTAGAATTTTTCAGAAAACGGAAATTTCCGAATTCCGTTTTTGGCCAATATCTTCGGAACCGAAGGTGCTAGAGACTTGAAAGTCGGTCGCGTCAGACCTAATTTGGGGTCGCTGAACACGCCAGAGTTGAATTCAAGTCTCTACGACTTACCGTTCCGGAGATATGGCCATTTTAAGGTTTCAAACTAAGATTTCGAAAATTTCCCAAGGTTCCACGGGGTCAAACGACACACCATTGGAAAGGTCTGGGGCCAAGGAATCCAAGGAACTTGGAACTCATCTATGATGATAGGACATTCCTATCCGGAGTTATTGGCAAAAACATTCTTGAGGGGCCCCTCAAAGGACGTATTTATCCCTATAACCTAACCCTAACCCTAACCCTAACCCTAACCCAACCCTAACCCTAACCCTAACCCTAACCCTAACCCCTAACCCTAACCCTAACCCTAACCCTAACCCTAACCCTAACCCTAACCCTCAAAGGACGTATTTATCCCTATAACCTAACCCTAACCCTAACCCTAACCCTAACCCACCCTAACCCTAACCCTAACCCTAACCCTAACCCTCAAAGGACGTATTTATCCCTATAACCCTAACCCTAACCCTAACCCTAACCCCCTACCCTAACCCTAACCCCCCCCTAACCCCCTAACCCTAACCCTAACCCTAACCCTAACCCCTAACCCTAACCCTAACCCTAACCCTAACCCACCCTAACCCACCCTAACCCTAACCCTAACCCTAACCCTAACCCCTAACCCTAACCCTAACCCTAAACCTAACCCTAACCCTAATCCTAAACCTAACCCTAACCCTAATCCTAAACCTAACCCTAACCCTAACCCTAATCCTAGACCTAACCCTAACCCTAATCCTATACCTAATCCTAACCCTAACCTTAATCTGAACCCTAACCCTAAATCTAATTCCATTGGGCTAGTAAGGGTTAAAATAATTTGCAAGGGGAATTGATCATTAAGAGTTAATTCATAATTGTTAAAAAAAAAGGGGGTTAAAAATGTTTTAAAATTGGTATATAAATATGGGTTAAAATTCATGGGAGATAGGGGATTTTGGTACTTAGGGGGTTAAAAATTAGTTAAAAATTAGTTAAAAATTAGTTAAATATGGGGTAAAAATTCATGGGTTATAGGTCATTTTGGCATTTAGGGGTTAAAAATTAGTTAAAAATAAGTTAAAAACAGTTAAAATCGGAATTTGGCTTTTACCGCGAGGACGGTTCAGTTTAAAAATTCATAAATGATGGTCAAAACCAAATATTTACATTTAAAAACATGGGTTGGCATTTACAGTGAGGATGGTATGGTTAAAAAACCCATTAATAATGGTTAAAAACTAAAAATTGCTATATTGGGAGTTAAAAAGTTAAATTTACACTGTCCGCGAGGACCAGAATAAATTTATTTTTTTATTTTTTTATTTTTTTACTAAAACCATAAATAAGGATGTTTAAAACAGTTTAAAAATCAGTTAGAGCAAATACCGCATATACGGTTTGGATTCGTCAGAGCTGATAAATAGAGGTGCCAATAGAAGAGAGCTCATTCTGAGCCTGGCGAGCGACGAGAGAACATCTCTGCCATTTCATTACAGTGAAAGCCAGCCTGCTGCTGTTGAGTTGTTTGTGTGCCTTGCCTGAGGAAGGCCCGAAAAGGGCCGAAACGTTGCTTTTTTTTCACTTTAATTGGGCACACCTTCTTTTGTTGTTTGTTTTTATATTTCATTTCATTTTATTTTCAAAAAAATCAAAAAATCAAAAAAAATTCATAGAGACCCAAAAGGTTTTTTTAAAAACCAACCACCGGTTTTTTAATAAAACCGCATGATGGACGGGTGGACGGTTGTGAGCTACGGCAAGAGGGGCCGGCGCAACCGTCAACCCTTGTGGGATCAGGGTGACGGAAGGTCCGGGGGGATGGACCGTGCTCGTGCCCCCTCCTATTGGAGGGGGACTCTACGCAGTTCCCCTAACCCTAACCCGACACGTAGAGCCCACCCACGTGTCTCTACGACCTTCCTAACCCTAACCCTAACCCTAACCACTTAGTAAAATTTTCACCTTTTACATGTATTGCTATGGGGATTTTTGACACGCCCTTAACTCAACAACGGTACCTCCCACAAGTTTGCAATTGGTGTCTACCCCCCCTATTTCGGCCACGCCCGTCACGTAGAGCCCACTCATGTGTCTCTACGACCTTCCTATCAAAAGTTAGAATTTTTCAGAAAACGGAAATTTCCGAATTCCGTTTTTGGCCAATATCTTCGGAACCGAAGGTGCTAGAGACTTGAAAGTCGGTCGCGTCAGACCTAATTTGGGGTCGCTGAACACGCCAGAGTTGAATTCAAGTCTCTACGACTTACCGTTCCGGAGATATGGCCATTTTAAGGTTTCAAACTAAGATTTCGAAAATTTCCCAAGGTTCCACGGGGTCAAACGACACACCATTGGAAAGGTCTGGGGCCAAGGAATCCAAGGAACTTGGAACTCATCTATGATGATAGGACATTCCTATCCGGAGTTATTGGCAAAAACATTCTTGAGGGGCCCCTCAAAGGACGTATTTATCCCTATAACCTAACCCTAACCCTAACCCTAACCCTAACCCTAACCCTCAAAGGACGTATTTATCCCTATAACCCTAACCCTAACCCTAACCCTAACCCCCTACCCTAACCCTAACCCCCCCCTAACCCCCTAACCCTAACCCTAACCCTAACCCTAACCCTAACCCCTAACCCTAACCCTAACCCTAACCCTAACCCACCCTAACCCACCCTAACCCTAACCCTAACCCTAACCCCTAACCCTAACCCTAACCCTAAACCTAACCCTAACCCTAATCCTAAACCTAACCCTAACCCTAATCCTAAACCTAACCCTAACCCTAACCCTAATCCTAGACCTAACCCTAACCCTAATCCTATACCTAATCCTAACCCTAACCTTAATCTGAACCCTAACCCTAAATCTAATTCCATTGGGCTAGTAAGGGTTAAAATAATTTGCAAGGGGAATTGATCATTAAGAGTTAATTCATAATTGTTAAAAAAAAAGGGGGTTAAAAATGTTTTAAAATTGGTATATAAATATGGGTTAAAATTCATGGGAGATAGGGGATTTTGGTACTTAGGGGGTTAAAAATTAGTTAAAAATTAGTTAAAAATTAGTTAAATATGGGGTAAAAATTCATGGGTTATAGGTCATTTTGGCATTTAGGGGTTAAAAATTAGTTAAAAATAAGTTAAAAACAGTTAAAATCGGAATTTGGCTTTTACCGCGAGGACGGTTCAGTTTAAAAATTCATAAATGATGGTCAAAACCAAATATTTACATTTAAAAACATGGGTTGGCATTTACAGTGAGGATGGTATGGTTAAAAAACCCATTAATAATGGTTAAAAACTAAAAATTGCTATATTGGGAGTTAAAAAGTTAAATTTACACTGTCCGCGAGGACCAGAATAAATTTATTTTTTTATTTTTTTATTTTTTTACTAAAACCATAAATAAGGATGTTTAAAACAGTTTAAAAATCAGTTAGAGCAAATACCGCATATACGGTTTGGATTCGTCAGAGCTGATAAATAGAGGTGCCAATAGAAGAGAGCTCATTCTGAGCCTGGCGAGCGACGAGAGAACATCTCTGCCATTTCATTACAGTGAAAGCCAGCCTGCTGCTGTTGAGTTGTTTGTGTGCCTTGCCTGAGGAAGGCCCGAAAAGGGCCGAAACGTTGCTTTTTTTTCACTTTAATTGGGCACACCTTCTTTTGTTGTTTGTTTTTATATTTCATTTCATTTTATTTTCAAAAAAATCAAAAAATCAAAAAAAATTCATAGAGACCCAAAAGGTTTTTTTAAAAACCAACCACCGGTTTTTTAATAAAACCGCATGATGGACGGGTGGACGGTTGTGAGCTACGGCAAGAGGGGCCGGCGCAACCGTCAACCCTTGTGGGATCAGGGTGACGGAAGGTCCGGGGGGATGGACCGTGCTCGTGCCCCCTCCTATTGGAGGGGGACTCTACGCAGTTCCCCTAACCCTAACCCGACACGTAGAGCCCACCCACGTGTCTCTACGACCTTCCTAACCCTAACCCTAACCCTAACCACTTAGTAAAATTTTCACCTTTTACATGTATTGCTATGGGGATTTTTGACACGCCCTTAACTCAACAACGGTACCTCCCACAAGTTTGCAATTGGTGTCTACCCCCCCTATTTCGGCCACGCCCGTCACGTAGAGCCCACTCATGTGTCTCTACGACCTTCCTATCAAAAGTTAGAATTTTTCAGAAAACGGAAATTTCCGAATTCCGTTTTTGGCCAATATCTTCGGAACCGAAGGTGCTAGAGACTTGAAAGTCGGTCGCGTCAGACCTAATTTGGGGTCGCTGAACACGCCAGAGTTGAATTCAAGTCTCTACGACTTACCGTTCCGGAGATATGGCCATTTTAAGGTTTCAAACTAAGATTTCGAAAATTTCCCAAGGTTCCACGGGGTCAAACGACACACCATTGGAAAGGTCTGGGGCCAAGGAATCCAAGGAACTTGGAACTCATCTATGATGATAGGACATTCCTATCCGGAGTTATTGGCAAAAACATTCTTGAGGGGCCCCTCAAAGGACGTATTTATCCCTATAACCTAACCCTAACCCTAACCCTAATTATGAACTGCTAGCGCTGGGTTATGGGCAGAGCGCGGGAACATTCCACGTTCGGGACGGGCCTTTTATGGAAGTTTTTCAACGGCCTACAACCGCCAGACAAAACGTGTAAAATGTTTGAAAGTGGTCTAAATGCATCTCCCGGGCCGCAGGGAAAAATACTGGAATGTTTATGTGACCATATTTCATTTTTGAAACGAATAAAAGCCTTTTTTCAAAAACGACACTGTTGCAGTTCCGTTCTTTGCCACTGGATGGCAGTACGAGACCACGTAATAATTTACAGGCCAAAAATGACATTTTGCATGTCCACACACACAGAAGTTGGAATTCCAAAGTACAATTGTGCGGTGCTTGACCCACGGAGGCAACTTTTCCGGAACATCAACCTACCGCCCATGCACTCCTTACCTTGGCCCTCTGTCAGGCTACTGTACTGGGGGGACGCATCTGTGGTTGGTACCCCGTGGAGGTCCATTTCCTGGAACGTGTACCTAACCCACCTTTCACTGGTAACCGTGATCCCCTCAGTCAAGCCACTCTTCTGGGCATGTGTCTTAGGTAGGTACCCCATGGAGGTCCACTTCCTGGAACTCAACCTCCAAGAGACCACGACCACTGTCCGAACCTGCTCACCCACCATTAGGCACCCCTTCTAGTGTTGCACACCAGGCCACGGTCTCCTGGAGGGCTCAAGGTACCTTGGCCACCTTGGACCCACACTTGAGCACCCCTTCCCGGGCTACACACAGGCATCCGGGGTAGGTACACCATGGAGGTCAAATTCCTGGAACATGAACCCTCCCTCCACCCATGTACTGCCAACCTTTGCCCTCTTTCAGTCACTGTCTGGGGCATGTGTCTGAGGTAGGTACCCCATGGAGGTCCACGTCCTGGAACTCAACCTCCAAGAGACCACGACCACTGTCCGAACCTGCTCACCCACCCTTAGGCACCCCTTCTAGTGTTGCACACCAGGCCACGGTCTCCTGGAGGGCTCAAGGTACCTTGGCCACCTTGGACCCACACTTGAGCACCCCTTCCCGGGCTACACACAGGCATCCGGGGTAGGTACACCATGGAGGTCAAATTCCTGGAACATGAACCCTCCCTCCACCCATGTACTGCCAACCTTTGCCCTCTTTCAGTCACTGTCTGGGGCATGTGTCTTAGGTAGGTACCCCATGGAGGTCCACTTCCTGGAACTCAACCTCCAAGAGACAACGACCACTGTCCGAACCTGCTCACCCACCCTTAGGCACCACTTCTAGTGTTGCACACCAGGCCACGGTCTCCTGGAGGGCTCAAGGAACCTTGGCCACCTTGGACCCACACTTGAGCACCCCTTCCCGGGCTACACACAGGCATCCGGGGTAGGTACACCATGGAGGTCAAATTCCTGGAACATGAACTCACCCACCCACCCTTCACCAATGAGCCTTCCCTGAAGTCAAGCACCTGTCCTGGGCATGTGTCTGAGGTAGGTACCCCATGGAGGTCCACTTCCTGGAACTCAACCTCCAAGAGACCACGACCACTGTCCGAACCTGCTCACCCACCCTTAGGCGCCCCTTCTAGTGTTGCACACCAGGCCACGGTCTTGTGGAGGGCTCAAGGAACCTTGGCCACCTTGGACCCACACTTGAGCACCCCTTCCCGGGCTACACACAGGCATCCGGGGTAGGTACACCATGGAGGTCAAATTCCTGGAACATGAACCCTCCCTCCACCCATGTACTGCCAACCTTTGCCCTCTTTCAGTCACTGTCTGGGGCATGTGTCTTAGGTAGGTACCCCATGGAGGTCCACTTACTGGAACTCAACCTCCAAGAGACAACGACCACTGTCCGAACCTGCTCACCCACCCTTAGGCACCCCTTCTAGTGTTGCACACCAGGCCACGGTCTCCTGGAGGGCTCAAGGTACCTTGGCCACCTTGGACCCACACTTGAGCACCCCTTCCCGGGCTACACACAGGCATCCGGGGTAGGTACACCATGGAGGTCAAATTCCTGGAAAATGAACTCACCCACCCACCCTTCACCAATGAGCCTTCCCTGAAGTCAAGCACCTGTCCTGGGCATGTGTCTGAGGTAGGTACCCCATGGAGGTCCACTTCCTGGAACTCAACCTCCAAGAGACCACGACCACTGTCCGAACCTGCTCACCCACCCTTAGGCACCCCTTCTAGTGTTGCACACCAGGCCCCGGTCTCCTGGAGGGCTCAAGGAACCTTGGCCACCTTGGACCCACACTTGAGCACCCCTTCCCGGGCTACACACAGGCATCCGGGGTAGGTACACCATGGAGGTCAAATTCCTGGAAAATGAACTCACCCACCCACCCTTCACCAATGAGCCTTCCCTGAAGTCAAGCACTTGTCCTGGGCATGTGTCTGAGGTAGGTACACCATGGAGGTCCATTTCCTGGAACTCAACCTCCAAGAGACCACGACCACTGACCGAGCCTGCTCACCCACCCTTTGGCACCCCTTCTAGTGTTGCACACCAGGCCACGGTCTCCTGGAGGGCTCAAGGAACCTTGCCCACCTTGGACCCACACTTGAGCACCCCTTCCCGGGTTGCACACCAGGCCATGGTCTGGTGGAGGGCTCCAGGAGACCTTGCCAACCATCCGAACCTGTTCACCCACACTTAAGCACCCCTCCCCGGGTTAATAAGCATTATCCCGCCCTCCTGGAAGTTCGTGCCCCTGGTACGCCGCCTGGAAGTTCGTGCCCCTGGTACGCCGCCTGGAAGTTCGTGCCCCTGGTACGCCGCCTGGACTTTCGTGCCCCTGGTACGCCGCCTGGACTTTCGTGCCCCTGGTACCCCTGTGGACTTAGGCTCTGGCATGTGACTGAGGTAGGTACTCCATGGAGGTCCACTTCCTGGAACATGAACTTACCCACTGTTGACCCATAAACTTCCCCCTCAGTCAAGCACCTGTCCTGGGCATGTGTCTGAGGTAGGTACCCCATGGAGGTCCACTTCCTGGAACTCAACCTCCAAGAGACCACGACCACTGTCCGAACCTGCTCACCCACCCTTAGGCACCCCTTCTAGTGTTGCACACCAGGCCACGGTCTCCTGGAGGGCTCAAGGAACCTTGGCCACCTTGGACCCACACTTGAGCACCCCTTCCCGGGCTACAAACAGGCATCCGGGGTAGGTACACCATGGAGGTCAAATTCCTGGAGGTAGGTACCCCATGGAGGTCCACTTCCTGGAACTCAACCTCCTGGAGACCTTGCTCACCATCCGAACCTGTTCATCCTTCTTTTTCATCCTGCCCCCCCCCACCCCCCCCGCCCCCACCCCCCAAATTGGAAAAATGAGAATAAAAGTCGTTCCACCAGACCTAGGAAGCTGATTTTTTTATATGTTGTTAATGGGATCGGGACACGTCTTTTCTGTGAATTTGGCTGAATTCGGCCGGGTAGTTTTTTCCGGGTCGGATCCGGAAACTCGGCATATTTTCAAACAACTGTAAAAATCGTTTCACTTCACCTAAAATTATGATTTTTTTATATGTTGTTCCTGGGACGGGGACAAGTATTTTCTGTGAATTCGGCTGAATTCGGCCCAGTAGTTTTTTCCGGGTCGGTTCCAGAATTCGGCATACTTTTAAACAACTGTAAAAATCTTTTCACTGGTGGTGGTCTATAGCGTAGTGGGTTACGCAGACGCCCCATGTGTAGAGGCTACAGTCCTCGCTGCAGCTGGCCCCGGTTCGAGTCCCGCATCGGACGGCCCTTTACTGCATGTCATTCCCCCCTCTCTGCCCCGTGTTTCCTGTCTCTCTTCAACTATCCTATCCATTAAAGGCATGGAAAAAGCCCACAAAAATATATTTTAAAACAAAAAAATCATTTCACTTGTCCTAAAATTATGATTTTTTTATATGTTGTCCCTGGGACGGGGACACGTCTGTGATGTGAATTCGGCTGAATTCGGCCGGGTAGTTTTGGCGGGGCGGACCCCGGAATATTATCATTGGTGCTGGTCCGAAATTGCCCTTGAACAGGCTGTCTGTGTGTAAGGACCTGAGACCTCCTTGAGAGATTGGACACATGGGAGTAAAAATCTTTCTACAGGACCTAGGAAGCTGATTTTTTTATATGTTGTTCCTTGGTCCGAGATATGTCTGTGATGTGAGTTTGGTTCCGATCGGCCCAGTAGTTTTCCAAGGGTGGCCCGAGAAATGTATCATATTTTCAACATAATTAAGGCCCGCCACGTCCACAAAAGTTGTGCAAATTACATGAAAATTTGTTTCTGGGCCTATCTCAGGGACACAATCAATAAACATGAATTTCATTTTAATTCAAATTTCTGTGTCTTTTTTTCATAATTAACTCATCAACGCTTTGAGCTATAAGTCTGAAACTTTAATATGTTTATCAGAGTGTCAGGGGCAATGAGTGTGCCAAGTTTCAGACCTGTGGGACCTTCAGAGGGGTCATGACTCACTGTTAAATGTGAAAAGTGAGCTTCTAGGGCATATTATCCTGAATAAAACACCAAAAACATTGACCTAGGAAGCTGAAACTGTAATATGATCATCAGGGCATCAGGGACATTGACTATACCAAGTTTCAGATCTCTGGGACCTTCAGAAGTGACAAAAATGACCTTGAATCATTGCTAAATCGAGTCAGGCTTCAAACGCGGCCTTCTGATTTCAAGCCTTTTTTTCCATAACTCATCAACGCTTTGAGCTATAAGTCTGAAACTTTAATATGTTTATCAGAGTGTCAGGGGCAATGAGTGTGCCAAGTTTCAGATCTGTGGGACCTTCAGAGGGGTCATGACTCACTGTTAAATGTGAAAAGTGAGCTTCTAGGGCATATTATCCTGAATAAAACACCAAAAACATTGACCTAGGAAGCTGAAACTGTAATATGATCATCAGGGCATCAGGGACATTGACTATGCCAAGTTTCAGATCTGTGGGACCTTCAGAAGTGACAAAAATGACCTTGAATCATTGCTAAATCGAGTCAGGCTTCGAACGCGGCCTTCTGATTTCAAGCCTTTTTTTCCATAACTCATCAACGCTTTGAGCTATAAGTCTGAAACTGTAATATGTTTATCAGAGTGTCAGGGGCAATTAGTGTACCAAGTTTCAGACCTGTGGGACCTTCAGAAGTGATAAAAATGACCTTGAATCATTGCCTCCTCCAGGCTGACTGAGGGGGCAAAGTCCAGGAAGTGACCGTGGGGAAAGATAACTTCCGGGAATTGGACCACCATGGGCCACCCACCGGAGAGTCATGCCCAGGACACCAGCTGACTCCCTACTGGGGCTGGACCTCCAGGAGACCTTGCCCACCATCCAAACCTGTTCTCCCTACTGGGGCTGGACCTCCAGGAGACCTTGCCCACCATCCGAACCTGTTCACCCACCCTTAGGCACCCCTTCTAGTGTTGCACACCAGGCCACGGTCTCCTGGAGGACTCAAGGAACCTTGGCCACCTTGGACCCACACTTGAGCACCCCTTCCCGGGCTACACACAGGCATCCGGTGTAGGTACACCATGGAGGTCAAATTCCTGGAACATGAACCCTCCCTCCACCCATGTACTGCCAACCTTTGCCCTCTTTCAGTCACTGTCTGGGGCATGTGTCTGAGGTAGGTACCCCATGGAGGTCTACTTCCTGGAACTCAACCTCCAAGAGACCACGACCACTGTCCGAACCTGCTCACCCACCCTTAGGCACCCCTTCTAGTGTTGCACACCAGGCCACAGTCTCCTGGAGGGCTCAAGGAACCTTGGCCACCTTGGACCCATACTTGAGCACCCCTTCCCGGGCTACACACAGGCATCCGGGGTAGGTACACCATGGAGGTCAAATTCCTGGAAAATGAACTCACCCACCCACCCTTCACCAATGAGCCTTCCCTGAAGTCAAGCACCTGTCCTGGGCATGTGTCTGAGGTAGGTACCCCATGGAGGTCCACTTCCTGGAACTCAACCTCCAAGAGACCACGACCACTGTCCGAACCTGCTCACCCACCCTTAGGCACCCCTTCTAGTGTTGCACACCAGGCCCCGGTCTCCTGGAGGGCTCAAGGAACCTTGGCCACCTTGGACCCACACTTGAGCACCCCTTCCCGGGCTACACACAGGCATCCGGGGTAGGTACACCATGGAGGTCAAATTCCTGGAAAATGAACTCACCCACCCACCCTTCACCAATGAGCCTTCCCTGAAGTCAAGCACTTGTCCTGGGCATGTGTCTGAGGTAGGTACACCATGGAGGTCCATTTCCTGGAACTCAACCTCCAAGAGACCACGACCACTGACCGAGCCTGCTCACCCACCCTTTGGCACCCCTTCTAGTGTTGCACACCAGGCCACGGTCTCCTGGAGGGCTCAAGGAACCTTGCCCACCTTGGACCCACACTTGAGCACCCCTTCCCGGGCTACACACAGGCATCCGGGGTAGATACACCATGGAGGTCAAATTCCTGGAACATGAACCCTCCCTCCACCCATGTACTGCCAACCTTTGCCCTCTTTCAGTCACTGTCTGGGGCATGTGTCTGAGGTAGGTACCCCATGGAGGTCTACTTCCTGGAACTCAACCTCCAAGAGACCACGACCACTGTCCGAACCTGCTTACCCACCCTTAGGCACCCCTTCTAGTGTTGCACACCAGGCCACGGTCTCCTGGAGGGCTCAAGGAACCTTGGCCACCTTGGACCCATACTTGAGCACCCCTTCCCGGGCTACACACAGGCATCCGGGGTAGGTACACCATGGAGGTCAAATTCCTGGAACATGAACCCTCCCTCCACCCATGTACTGCCAACCTTTGCCCTCTTTCAGTCACTGTCTGGGGCATGTGTCTGAGGTAGGTACCCCATGGAGGTCTACTTCCTGGAACTCAACCTCCAAGAGACCACGACCACTGTCCGAACCTGCTTACCCACCCTTAGGCACCCCTTCTAGTGTTGCACACCAGGCCACGGTCTCCTGGAGGGCTCAAGGAACCTTGGCCACCTTGGACCCACACTTGAGCACCCCTTCCCGGGTTGCACACCAGGCCATGGTCTGGTGGAGGGCTCCAGGAGACCTTGCCCACCATCCGAACCTGTTCACCCACACTTAAGCACCCCTTCCTGGGTTGCACACCAGGCCATGGTCTGGTGGAGGGCTCCAGGAGACCTTGCCCACCATCCGAACCTGTTCACCCACACTTAAGCACCCCTCCCCGGGTTAATAAGCATTATCCCGCCCTCCTGGAAGTTCGTGCCCCTGGTACGCCGCCTGGAAGTTCGTGCCCCTGGTACGCCGCCTGGAAGTTCGTGCCCCTGGTACGCCGCCTGGACTTTCGTGCCCCTGGTACGCCGCCTGGACTTTTGTGCCCCTGGTACGCCGCCTGGACTTTCGTGCCCCTGGTACGCTGCCTGGACTTTCGTGCCCCTGGTACGCCGCCTGGAAGTTCGTGCCCCTGGTACGCCGCCTGGACTTTCGTGCCCCTGGTACCCCTGTGGACTTAGGCTCTGGCATGTGACTGAGGTAGGTACTCCATGGAGGTCCACTTCCTGGAACATGAACTTACCCACTGTTGACCCATAAACTTCCCCCTCAGTCAAGCACCTGTCCTGGGCATGTGTCTGAGGTAGGTACCCCATGGAGGTCCACTTACTGGAACTCAACCTTCAAGAGACCACGACCACTGTCCGAACCTGCTCACCCACCCTTAGGCACCCCTTCTAGTGTTGCACACCAGGTCACGGTCTCCTGGAGGGCTCAAGGAACTTTGGCCACCTTGGACCCACACTTGAGCACCCCTTCCCGGGCTACACACAGGCATCCGTGGTAGGTACACCATGGAGGTCAAATTCCTGGAACATGAACTCACCCACCCACCCTTCACCAATGAGCCTTCCTTGAAGTCAAGCACCTGTACTGGGCATGTGTCTGAGGTAGGTACTTAGGTAATTCCCGAGTCATTTTCCTGGTTGTCTACATGGAATTCCACAATTTCAACTCAGTCAAACCGAGCATTTCTATTGGCTCGGCGTGGTGGGCATCTTTTCGACAGACATGTCTAGGCTTGTCCTCCAACTTGTGACGACGGCGATAATAGCAAACGGAGTGGAAATAAAGAGCACCGACAGCAGACATTCCAGAGAACTGCTTTCTAAAGACAGTTGTGTAAAGTGTGAGTGATAAAAATGTGCAAACATGAATAAATATGGTGATAAAAACATGAAAAGTGTCTGGGGCGTGTATTTGTGGTAGGTACCCCACGGAGGTCAAATTCCTGGAACATGAACCCTCCCTCCACCCATGTACTGCCAACCTTTGCCCTCTTTCAGTCACTGTCTGGGGCATGTGTCTGAGGTTGGTACCCCATGGAGGTCCACTCACTGGAACTCAACCTCCAAGAGACAACGACCACTGTCCGAACCTGCTCACCCACCCTTAGGCACCCCTTCTAGTGTTGCACACCAGGCCACGGTCTCCTGGAGGGCTCAAGGAACCTTGGCCACCTTGGACCCACACTTGAGCACCCCTTCCCGGGCTACACACAGGCATCCGGGGTAGGTACACCATGGAGGTCAAATTCCTGGAACATGAACCCTCCCTCCACCCATGTACTGCCAACCTTTGCCCTCTTTCAGTCACTGTCTGGGGCATGTGTCTGAGGTAGGTACCCCATGGAGGTCCACTTCCTGGAACTCAACCTCCAAGAGACCACGACCACTGTCGGAACCTGCTCACCCACCCTTTGGCACCCCTTCTAGTGTTGCACACCAGGCCACGGTCTCCTGGAGGGCTCAAGGACCCTTGGCCACCTTGGACCCAAACTTGAGCACCCCTTCCCGGGCTACACACAGGCATCCGGGATAGGTACACCATGGAGGTCAAATTCCTGGAACATGAACTCACCCACCCACCCTTCACCAATGAGCCTTCCCTGAAGTCAAGCACCTGTCCTGGGCATGTGTCTGAGGTAGGTACACCATGGAGGTCCATTTCCTGGAACTCAACCTCCAACAGACCACGACCACTGACCGAACCTGCTCACCCACCCTTTGGCACCCCTTCTAGTGTTGCACACCAGGCCACGTTCTCCTGGAGGGCTCAATGAACCTTGGCCACCTTGGACCCACACTTGAGCACCCCTTCCCGGGCTACACACAGGCATCCGGGGTAGGTACACCATGGAGGTCAAATTCCTGGAACATGAACCCTCCCTCCACCCATGTACTGCCAACCTTTGCCCTCTTTCAGTCACTGTCTGGGGCATGTGTCTGAGGTAGGTACCCCATGGAGGTCCACTTCCTGGAACTCAACCTCCAAGAGACCACGACCACTGACCGAACCTGCTCACCCACCCTTTGGCACCCCTTCTAGTGTTGCACACCAGGCCACGGTCTCCTGGAGGGCTCAAGGAAGCTTGGCCACCTTGGACCCACACTTGAGCACCCCTTCCCGGGCTACACACAGGCATCCGGGGTAGGTACACCATGGAGGTCAAATTCCTGGAACATGAACCCTCCCTCCACCCATGTACTGCCAACCTTTGCCCTCTTTCAGTCACTGTCTGGGGCATGTGTCTGAGGTAGGTACCCCATGGAGGTCCACTTCCTGGAACTCAACCTCCAAGAGACCACGACCACTGTCCGAACCTGCTCACCCACCCTTTGGCACCCCTTCTAGTGTTGCACACCAGGCCACGGTCTCCTGGAGGGCTCAAGGAACCTTGGCCACCTTGGACCCAAACTTGAGCACCTCTTCCCGGGCTACACACAGGCATCCGGGATAGGTACACCATGGAGGTCAAATTCCTGGAACATGAACTCACCCATGGAAGTCCCATACCTGGAATTCTACAATAGAGGAACTATGCCCTCTGGTGGCCGTTTTTGTGTTTTGCATCAACATTTTTTCAGAGCTCATAAAAAATTGGAAAAACGTGTCTTTTTGTTAAAAATCACATTTTCCAGATCCACTAATTTAGAAGCACCCGTCATATTTTTCCCGTTTTAATATTTTGACTTTTTCGCAGAAATTTGGAATGCCAAATCGCCGCGCGAGATTTAGTAACTTTCCATCCAAATGAATGGGAATGCGCTAACTCGCATTCGCTAACCGCCGAAAGCGTGCTGACGCTCCATAGACTTACATGTAAACCCCTTCCCGTAACGCTACATAAATTCCGCTAATCGCGCGCCGGGCTCATAACCCTAACCCTAACCCTAACCCTAACCCAACCCTAACCCTAACCCTAACCCTAACCCTAACCCTAACCCTAACCCTAACCCCTAACCCTAACCCTAACCCTAACCCTAACCCTAACCCTAACCCTCAAAGGACGTATTTATCCCTATAACCTAACCCTAACCCTAACCCTAACCCTAACCCACCCTAACCCTAACCCTAACCCTAACCCTAACCCTCAAAGGACGTATTTATCCCTATAACCCTAACCCTAACCCTAACCCTAACCCCCTACCCTAACCCTAACCCCCCCCTAACCCCCTAACCCTAACCCTAACCCTAACCCTAACCCTAACCCCTAACCCTAACCCTAACCCTAACCCTAACCCACCCTAACCCACCCTAACCCTAACCCTAACCCTAACCCTAACCCCTAACCCTAACCCTAACCCTAAACCTAACCCTAACCCTAATCCTAAACCTAACCCTAACCCTAATCCTAAACCTAACCCTAACCCTAACCCTAATCCTAGACCTAACCCTAACCCTAATCCTATACCTAATCCTAACCCTAACCTTAATCTGAACCCTAACCCTAAATCTAATTCCATTGGGCTAGTAAGGGTTAAAATAATTTGCAAGGGGAATTGATCATTAAGAGTTAATTCATAATTGTTAAAAAAAAAGGGGGTTAAAAATGTTTTAAAATTGGTATATAAATATGGGTTAAAATTCATGGGAGATAGGGGATTTTGGTACTTAGGGGGTTAAAAATTAGTTAAAAATTAGTTAAAAATTAGTTAAATATGGGGTAAAAATTCATGGGTTATAGGTCATTTTGGCATTTAGGGGTTAAAAATTAGTTAAAAATAAGTTAAAAACAGTTAAAATCGGAATTTGGCTTTTACCGCGAGGACGGTTCAGTTTAAAAATTCATAAATGATGGTC
>NC_081519.1:45326223-45361223 GCF_030273125.1 Centropristis striata | reverse complement strand
AGCAGTGTTGACTATGAGCTGGAGTGTGTGTCCAGCACAGCGGATAGAGGCCCATCCATGTTTTTCTTCAAGCAGTCTCATTGCTGCCACCATGTTGGAACCACTGTCATGAACTACTGCTTTTATTTTGGTGGGCAAGATGTCAAACTTTGCTAAAACCTCTTCCATCCATGTCATTATATTTGCACCAGTATGCCTCTCCTCAAGAGGCATGGTGGAAAGGTTGAGGGTCTTCATCTTCCAATCTTCAGTCAGGAAATGGCAAGACACACCAAGGTAAGCCTCTGTTGCACGACTGGTCCACACATCAGCAGTCAGTGTGAGGAAACTGTTGACACCCCTGAAGGTCTCCTTTACCTTAAAGACATGATTTGGAAGAATAGTAAGCATTATGAAGAAAATTATATACAGTATTCTGTTTTCATTATAAACAATATTTGTCAGTTTATGCATCAAGCTTTAAATTCAATTTTTGCCAATTCAATAATTCAGTTATCATATACAGTTAAGTAGGTTAAATAATAAACATTCAAAATATAAGTAAAATAAAACAAAAACAAAAAATTACATTGCATGCCTTAGCCATGATGAATTCTTAAATTGCTATTGTGTGAGTGAGTGAGTGAGTGAGTGTGTGTGTGTGAGAGACAGAGAGAGATCTATGATCTTTTAATTTGTATGTCTTTGAATGTTGCTTGTTTATTAACTCGTTTACTTTACTGTGTTATTGTTGCTTTGGCAATATTGTTTTAATACACTCATGCCAATAAATCAAATTGAAATAGAGAGAGAAAGAGAGACTGACCTTATCAAAGGTTGCATGATATTTCTTCTCCATCAGTGTGGTGAAGTGGGATCTGCCTGGTAGGTAGTTGTCATGATAATCCAGGTTGAACTGTTTAATCATCTCTTTAAACCCTTCATCGTCCACCATGGACAGAGGTCTCATGTCCGTCACCAACATTTTCAGTATGGACTCAGTCAGGACATTTGCTTGCTGAGGTGTGCATGAAGCTGGCTTTATAACAAAGTCGTCCATTGAAGAAGAACGTTCTTTTTTAACACTGAAACATAACGTTAGATAAAAGTGGCGTTACCACATTTCCTATTCAAGCACATCACTGTAACGTTGTAAGCGTTTGTTTACGCTAATATTAGCAGCTAACTAGCCAGTTAGCTTACCGAGACGATGGTCCCTCGTCTCCATCGTCATAAGCCACAACGTGCTTCCTCTTTATGTGCTCGTGCATGGTCGTTGTGCTGCCGTGGAAGGCGAGCTCTATTTTGCACACATTACATTGCACACTTTTATCTTTTTTCTTAAAATGCTCCCACACCTTCGAGCTCCGTTGCCGCCTGGTTGCCATGATACCAGAGCCCGTCTGGTATAACTTCCGGTGACATCGCAGCTGACCCCGATTATCACTACTGCGCATGTGTGTCAAGGACAGAAAGGGAGACGCGGCAGTGGAAGGTGCTGCAGCAGTTTTCAGCGCAAAACAGATTTTAAAAAAAAACGACGCGTCGACTATTAAATTAATCATCGACGATTTTAATCGTTGACGATTAGTCAACTAGTCGACTAATCTTGGCAGCCCTACTGCGAAACCCTTTCTTTTTAACCCTAAGTGTATATATCCAGTGTATAAATATAGTGCAGGTATTAATTGAATATACTAGGATATATAGTGAATGAATATGTTATAGAAATATACAGTAAAGAATGTACAGTAAATCAGCAGTGCAGGTAGATGAATGGATGGTAATAAATAGTCAAAAAATAGTCATGAATGTGGGCAGATTACAGAACATTAGGTGGGTCACCTCTGTGTAGAGTTCAAGAGGGTGACGTCTGAGGGGAAAAAGCTGTTCCTGAACCTGTTGGTTCTGGAGCGCAGGGAGCTATAGCGCCTCCTTGAGGGGTTAGGTTAGGTTAGGGTTAGGTTCAGCTAGGGTTAGGGTTTTGAAGCAGCATGAACTCTCTTTGAGTCAAAGAGAATTCTTGCTGCTTCAAAACTTTTTTTGGGCTGAAGCCGGTTCTTTGGGCTAGGGTTAGGGTTATGTTCAGCTAGGGTTAGGGTTAGATTCAGCTAGGATTAGGGTTAGATTCAGCTAGGGTTAGGTTCAGCTAGGGTTAGGTTCAGCTAGGGTTATGTTCGGCAAGGGTTAGATTCAGCTAGGATTAGGGTTAGGTTCAGTTAGGGTTAGGTTCAGCTAGGGTTAGGGTTAGGTTCGGTTAGGGTTAGGTTCAGTTAGGGTCAGATTCAGCTAGGATTAGGGTTAGGTTCAGATAGGGTTAGATTCAGCTAGGATTAGGGTTAGGTTCAGCTAGGGTTAGGGTTAGGTTCGGTTAGGGTTAGGTTCAGCTAGGGTTAGGGTTAGGTTCGGTTAGGGTTAGGTTCAGCTAGGGTTAGGGTTAGGGTTAGGTTCGGTTAGGGTTAGGTTCAGCTAGGGTTAGGATTTTGAAGCAGCATGAACTCTTTTTTTTTTTGGGCTGGAGCCGGTTCTTTGGGCACCAGCTCTGGTCTAAAAGCAGTACAGGTAACAGCAGCCGGTCACACCCACCAAAAGCTGACATGGTGAAATACTTTTTTTTTCCTTTTGGATGCATAAAAATAAACAGTTGAATATGAATTTTTAAAAAAAGTTTGTCACCGCTGGAGGGTTAGGGTTAGTTAAAACACAAAGCAACAACTTCAACAACACTGCAACAAGTTAAAACAACACTGCAACAAGTTAAAACAACACTGCAACAAATTAAAACAACACTGCAACAAGTTAAAACACACTGCAACAAGTTAAAAAACACACTGCAACAAATTAAAACAACACTGCAACAAGTTAAAACAACACTGCAACAAGTTAAACCACACACTGCAACAAGTTAAACCACACACTGCAACAAGTTCAAACACACACTGCAACAAGTTAAAACACACTGCAACAAGTTAAACCACACACTGCAACAAGTTAAAACAACACTGCAACAAGTTAAAACCACACTGCAACAAGTTAAACCACACACTGCAACAAATTAAAACAACACTGCAACAAGTTAAAACAACACTGCAACAAGTTAAACCACACACTGCAACAAGTTAAACCACACACTGCAACAAATTAAAACAACACTGCAATAAGTTCAAACACACACTGCAACAAGTTAAAACACACTGCAACAAGTTAAACCACACACTGCAACAAGTTAAAACAACACTGCAACAAGTTAAAACCACACTGCAACAAATTAAAACAACACTGCAACAAGTTAAAACAACACTGCAACAAGTTAAAACCACACTGCAACAAGTTAAAACACACTGCAACAAATTAAAACAACACTGCAACAAGTTAAACCACACACTGCAACAAATTAAAACAACACTGCAACAAGTTAAAACAACACTGCAACAAGTTAAAACCACACTGCAACAAGTTAAAACACATTGCAACAAATTAAAACAACACTGCAACAAGTTAAACCACACACTGCAACAAATTAAAACAACACTGCAACAAGTTAAAACAACACTGCAACAAGTTAAAACCACACTGCAACAAGTTAAAACCACAATGCAAGAAGTAAAAACAACACTGCAACAAGTTTAAAGAAAAGAGATGTTTTCAGTGAAATTACATGGAAATTTAAACTCAAATATTGTTTAATAACTGTTACAGGTGTGATGACTTGTTAAAAAATTATAATTATAATTAATTAAATGTAAATAGTAGTTATTATCTGATGATTGAAGTGATATCTTCTTCCATTCGCTCCCGTTAGCATCGAAGGCAGCATTAGCTGCTAATAACGTCAGACAACAAACTACTGAGAACGCTAATAACTGATAAAATTATCAGTTATTAGCGTTCTCAGTAGTTATATATATATATATTATATAAATATATCATGACATAAAACTAGAATTTAACTCACCAATAACTGGAGCCTGCAGGGCTTCTTGTGAGTCAGTGGTACAGCTCAGCACACAGCAGGAGGTGAAACTCCGACAGGTGAAGGTTACAGTCAATTAGCTGCTCGCTGCTACAGAAAGCTAGCGGCTAACGACTAGCGGCTACAGACATCTAGCGGCTACAGAAAGCTAGCGGCTGACGCTATCAACAGACAGCTAGGATTAATGAATTGACTTTGTAAACTTTAAGGAGTGAGATATAAAGGTTCCCATGGAGACATCAGCTGCTGAGACCAGAGGCCTCTTCTCAACCAGCCTGTTAACATACTGACGGTCAATCTAACTTGATCTCCTTCAGACCAGATCAGCGTTAGTCCCGCCCACTGACTTTGATGGGTGACTTTGACAGATGAAATAAATTCATGGTGCACTGCAACACAGGTCCATGAAATAAATGATTATATAGTGAAATAACTGAATAAATAGTGAAATAATTACAAATGTGTTCACTTTAAATTAACTAGTAGTTTAAGTAATTAATGACACCTTTATCTAGAGACATGTAAGTATATATATATATATATATATATATAGCCACTGACTGGGATACAGGAGGCTGGGTATCAGAAATGAAATGAACTACAGGAGCTTAATGAAAAACATTCCACAAGCAGACTAAAGAGGATAATATGTCAGGTAAGAACACTATATACAGATTTTGGGTAATTATAATACAAGCAATCACAACTAAACATTTACTCTATTTGCAATATTTCTGTACAATTAGCCTCGTTACATTTATATATAATGACTCACAACATCTGAGAGGATTATTAATTTTATGAAGTAGTATATGTAAATAAATATTTACAATGAGTTTATATATATTTATTTATTTTATTTATATATAATATAGCTATTTGTAACGTGTCGATCTTCTTTTAGACAGAGAGGAATCTTTGCTGTATTGGTGTTAATATCTCTCCTTTTTAACATTCTCTCCTTGTTTGTGTTGATTGGCAGGTGGCCATTGAAGAGCAGCTGAAAGAGCTTCCTGTCCACTGTGACGGACACAAAGCCTGAGAGTGACCAGGTAAATGTCAGGACACCTTGCTAAATGTCTTTTTGTTCCACCAGAGGAGGAACTATGATTTTACCCCATAAAGCAGATATTTCAGGGTTCACCAGCCATTTCTTTCCCCCAGTACCCTGGAGAATACATTTTAAAACAACCTACTAATTTAACGACTTTCAATTCCAATTACCCTTAAAGGCAGAAATAACACAGAATAATGATGCATTTCATCACCTGCCCTCTCCAATATCAATATTTGAACTCCTGCTTGCTTGCAACAAGTCAATGTGATTAATTTCTTAGCTAATTATCTTCTTATTTACCATAATTATTAGCTGAATAAGTGAGGGTTTGCCGAGCTGTTGTGGGGCCGTCTCTTATTCACAGTTCTAATTAAAACTCATCAAAACATCATTATTTTTGCAACAACTTGTTTGTGGAAACCAGGAGAATGGATGATCATTTTCTACTTAATAACATTTCTAATGACTAACACTGGAGCACACGGGCTGGATTAGTCAGTGAGGAGGGTTCAAATTAACCCTTCAGCTGGAAAATCTGCCTTTATCATTGTGAACTGGATGATTTACAATTAGAAGCTCAAAGGGATCCTTTTATGCTTAATTTGAGGTTTATTCTAGTATTTTGGGTTTATATTGTGCTCATCCTGCCCATGGCCGCTGCAGATCTGTTCACCCTCTGGCTCTCTTTAAAGCCCATCATGGTCTGTGTTTCCAGCTCTTTCCCTTTCCGTCATTGTGGCCGGGGAAACATAAATAAATAAATAAATAAATAAATAAATAAATAAGTCGGGGTCAACAGGTTCCTCTCGTTGGTCCTCAGTGTTAACCGTATCAATAGATGTTTTCAGGCTCAATTATTTTAATTTGACAATATTTAGACCAGAAAAAGTGAATTTATTTTAAAACAGCACCATGTTTAGGAAATACATCAGACAGTAATCTTATATGGAAATTGACAGATGACATGTGGGACAATCTAACATTTATTCTGGGAGGTTCAGGTGTTTTGGGAGAATTTGAAGCTGATCAATTAGAAACATTTGATGTATATTACAAATTACCTTTGAATGAGGAGAAAGAACTGGAGGGAGACAGAACCATCATCCTCCCAGTTTCAATGAGTGAGCAGGCAGAAACCTCTGCTGGGTGACATCACCGTCCTAAATCCTCCAGAGGGAAGAAAAAGGAGCATTAGTGGTCATATGCCAACCAGATTTGTCCCATTATACAATATATTATTATATTATTATCCACAGGAGGCAGCACGCCGTGCACGTCTCCTCGCTGCAGACGGTAATATGAGCCAAAGACTTAGAGCTGTCATTCAAATCTCACTGTGACCTTCAGAGAAAAGGCTGTTTTTCACCCAGTTGGCAGGCAGCAGACTGTGTGTGTGTGTGTGTGTGTGTGTGTGTGTGTGGTGTGTGTGTGTGTGTGTGGTGTGGTGTGTGTGTGTGTGTGTGTGTGTGTGTGTGTGTGTGTGTACTTCTATCCTTGTGAGAACCAATCTGAGTGAGGATATTTTTACCAAGTGCAACCTGACACAACAAGTAACACTCAATAGGCCACTTAATGTTTGAACTACGAGATAATAAACTGTGACCTCATTAGATTTTACTAGCCTGGCTAACACCAGACTATTCTCAAATGAGGTCTAGTCTGGCAACGAGCTATGTATTTCTCCGTAGAGGAGGTGTGGTTTACGATCCTCCGGAGCCGTTTATTGGGCGCTTAGAATGTCTATCAAAGCGTCTGTAGGTAGCTCTTAGCCAATCAGATCAGTTATACCAGATGACGTAGCAGAGCAACAGAGATGGATGTTTGTTGTGTGTGTGTCTGTGAGAGAGTGTTGCTGCTGCTTTGCTTCTCCAGTTCTCGCTTTCTGCAAGATTATTTATTTTCACGCTTTATTCCCCCTCATGTCATTCAGCCACACATCCACTGATTTTATGGGCAATAAACAAGCTGCTGGGGGCCTCTCGGCGGCTCCGCTGTCCGCGGTAGCGGGGCTATTAGCCGTTAGCGGCTATTAGCTATTAGCGGCTATTAGCTATTAGCCGCTAACGGCGCTAATAGCCGCTAGCGACGCTAATAGCCGCTAGCGACGCTAATAGCCCCGCTACCATAACGCCGGTGATCTCAGCGGAGCCCCCAGAGACCTTTCGCCTTTCAACTTTCACTCTAAACTATTTAAAACACCATCTACAGCTAAAGAGAGTTTCCCGTCTGCAGCAGCCATGTTGGATCCGTAAGAAAACTACAAGCTTCCAAGTGCCGAGTAGTACGCGTCATCGTCTTGCCGTCCCTCCCCGCTCTGTGATTGGATCCCTAAAACAGGGCTAAAAAACGGCCCTAGTTTCCAGACTCCGCCGCAGTTCGAAATTAAATTAGAGCGCGCAAGGCAGTCTGGGTATACCCAGGCTAAGATTTTACAGTAGCTGTTTGATTTTCACTGGAAATAACAAGGTCAGCACTGAGGCAGTTTAACATGTCAGTTAAAATAATAACCTCAAAAATACAATAGAGATGCACAACAACCACAGATCCACAAACGAAGAACAGCCAGAAAATTATGTAAAATTATTATGAAGACACACAAATGATAAAAGGCACAAAAGAGAAACAAGACAATGAGCACACAGACACAGAACGGCTCAAAAGAGACACAAATGACCACAAAGACACCTAAAATATGTAACATTTGACACCAAATGACTACAGAGAGACACAAAGAAATTAAAAAAAGGACACACAATGATTAAAGAGACACAAGACAACCTAAAAAAGACACAAACTCAAAATGTGTCAATTGACACAATTACTTCTGGAACACACCAAGCAACAAAAAAAAGGGAACAGAAAGAGACACAAAATCTTGAAAAGATGCAACAAACCACAAAGCCATTGTTCATTGCACTAAAATAATACGATTCATCACAATTATGTCTCTGAGAATAAAATGATGTATTTCTTAGAAATATTTTCAGGATTACTCAAAAATAACGCAATAAAGCATTACAGTAAAAATCATAAGAGCTATTCAGCTTACTTTCATTTAAAACACAAAATGTGCAGATTTTAGAAGCTGGAACAAAAACAACAATAAACAATTTGATAAGTGATCAATATCAACAATAGAAATCAATGATGTCTTTTCAGTAGTTTGACAATAAAGTGTAAATCAATAAAGATCTCTTCTTATGTGTCCTCAGTTCTCAGGCGGTCTGTTGGAATAAAGCTCACACAAGAAACAAAAAACACAGGAAAGGTTTGAAAGCAAACAGATACGTTTAATTAGATAATTATTATTCAATTAAAAATTAGATTAATTATTAAAGTACCTGGATGTTATTAAAGTACCTGGATGTTATTAAAGTACCTGGATATTATTAAAGTACTTGGATATTTATAAAGTATCTGGATATTATTACAGTACTCAGTCTCTCTGAAGGTGAACCGGATCAGAACACAGAGAGAAAACCTGGATCAGGATTCTCAACACAAACTGCAAAGAGAACCAGAACTTTATAAGCAGCTGCTCCTGGCAACTGATGAGTCATCAGAATCTGGCCTCTGATTGGCTGCTGACCTGAGTAACAAACTGAAGGTTCCTGGATGAGCCAGCAGGGGGCGTCGGAGCCCCTCCTGTTTCTGCTGGTCGGAGAGCTGCAGGTCCAGGCCTCTCATTCTTTCATAGTTTGGAGGATAAACAAGTGCATTTCTCCAGAAAATATGGCTCAAATTCAAACCGTGAGTCAAGGTGAATTTAGGTTTATTTTTGAACACTAAAAAACAATTATAGTGTCTTAAACTGCAGAGTAAAGTTAATGTTACATATGTGAAAGTAGCATATAAGCAAGCATAATGCTTGCTTACATTTTTTTAAAGAAGTGTCTAAAAGAGGAAACAATAGATTGGATGATGGAGACGACGTGGTGGTGATGGTGGGTATTAATAAATGAAATATCTGGAGTCTTCCCTTTCTCCAGCTGTTCAAATATCTAGCTGAGATCTCACAAACCAAAGGCCATAGCATATTATTTCATCTTTATTTTACCAGAATATCTTGTAATTATGCTAATAATAAATAACAATAAATGGAACTACCAACTAACTTATACTAAAATAAATTAATATAATTTATAAAATAATAACATAATTAACAATTAACTGGCTCTGCCCCCCGTTGGTCCAAGACAATCCAGACTCTTTGCATTTCTTGTTCCCCGCTGGTGGAACCACTACCAGTTCCTACCAGAGCAGGGGCGTCCCTCTCTACCTTTAGAACCTCCTGAAGACCTTCAGAGAGCATCTTCTCTCCTAGCACCACACGACAATTCTACCCCTCAAAGAATTGTCACTAGCACTTAATGATGCACTAATTATTATTGCACTAGACCTTGATTGTTTGCTTTTACTCTTCCTGTAAGTCGCTTTGGATAAAAGTGTCTGCTAAATGACTAAATGTAAATGTAAAACACAATGTTTCCATATTTATATCTATATATTATATATTATTGTTGTTGTTATTGCTATTATATTATATTATATTATAGTATAGGATAGTATAGTATAATATACTATGTAGTATATAGTATAGTAGGTGGCGCTGCCGTGAAGGAATGAGGGGCCTGGAACTCTCCAGCTGGGCAGGATTGTGCTGTTCAACAACTTCTGCTCCTGGCAACTGATGAGTCATCAACAGCTGGGCTTCTGATTGGTTGCTGACAGAAAACAAAATGTGGAAGTGTAGGCAAAACTTTCCAACCTGCTGACTCTCCTTACTGACTGTTTTTATCATTCAGACTCTCCTTACTGACTGGCTGAGGAGGAGGAGGAGGTGGAGCTATATATGAGTAAAATCTTCTAATTACCCTAAAATCTAAATGAAACTACGACTCTTTGAAGTCTTGTTCTCAGTCTTTCAGCGGTCCTGTCTGTCAGAGTTTATCGGCCTCCAGCTTCATGTTCAGATTTATTATCTCAGAAGTTTTCATCAGGTCTAGTACTAATTACACATAAGGTAATTATTGTAGGTGATTTTAATATTCATGTTGACGTTGATAATAATAGCCTTAGTACTGCTTTTATCTCTTTATTAGATTCGATTGGCTTTAATCAGAAAGTTCATGAAGCCACTCACTCGTTTAACCCTCGACCTTCTGCTGACGTATGGGATTGAAATTTAACATTTAATAGTTTTCCCACAGAATCCTGTTTTAGCAGACCATTTTTTAATATCTTTTGAAGTCCTCCTACTGGACTACTCGCTAATAGGAGTATATATGTATTATATATTACATATAACATATATAATATAGAGTTTCTCCACTAGATGTCTATCTGATAGTGCTGGAGCTAAGTTCAAGTTAAGTTGGAGCTAAGTTCTCTTTGTCGTGCTCCAACGTTAACTTCAGTCCCTCCCTAATAGTGGAGCGGCTAAGTGATATAATCGTTCAGTTTATGATACAAGCGTGAAAATTGGCCGAGACATTTGAAATTTTAAGATGGCGGCCATTTTTCAAGATGGCCGACACCTAAGTGGAGCAGTTAAGTGATATAATGGTTTATTTGGTGATACAAGCTTACAAATTGGCATGAGCAGTCTCTGTTGGTCACTTGACAATTACCCACCGACAGTAACTTGAAATTCCAAGGTGGCGGCCATTTTTCAAGATGGCCGACACCTTAGTGGAGCAATTGCATGATATAATGGTTTATTTGGTGGTACAAGCATACAAATTGGCATGAGCAGTCTCCATGGGTCACTTAACAAGAAAATTGTCCGAGACATTTGAAATTGTAAGATGGCGGCCATTTTTCAAGATGGCCGACACCTTAGTGGAGCAATTAAATTATATAATGGTTTATTTGGTGATACAAGCATAAGAATTGGCATGAGCAGTATCTGTGGGTCACTTGACAAAATCCCACCCACAGTTACTTGAAATTCCAAGATGGTGGCCATTTTTCAAGATGGCCGACACCTTAGTGGAGCAATTGAATGATATAATGGTTTATTTGGTGATACAAGCATCTTGGAAAATGGCCGCCATCTTGGAATTTCAAGTAACTGTGGGTGGGTTATTGTCAAGTGACCAACAGAGACTGCTCATGCCAATTTGTATGCTTGTAACACCAAATAAACCATTATATCACTTAACTGCTCCACTTAGGTGTCGGCCATCTTGAAAAATGGCCGCCATTTTAAAATGTCAAATGTCTCGGACAATTTTCTTGTTAAGTGACCCATGGAGAGTGTTCATGCCAATTTTCACGCTTGTATCATAAACTGAACGATTCTGACAAAAATGAGCACTTAGCCGCTCCACTCTAATTGATAACTTTGTCGACAGTACTGCAGATTCACTGCGAACAACGCTAGATTTTATTGCCCCACTAAAAAAGAAAATAATAAAACAGAAAAAGTTAACTCCATGGTACAATTCTCAAACCCGTGAACTGAAGCAAATTTCACGAAAGCTCGAAAGGAAATGACGTTCAACTAAGCTGGATGAATTTCTTTTAACCTGGCAGGACAGTCTTAAAACATATAAGAAGATCCTCCGTAAAGCCAGATCAGCCTATTATTCGTCATTAATTGAGAAAAATAAGAACAACCCAAGATTCCTTTTCAGCACTGTAGCCAGGCTGACAGAGAGTCACAGCTCTCAACCTGTCATTATTAACAGGCTATGTGCCTGTTAATAATGACAGGCTACTAATAATTTAAAGTAGCTGTAATTAAACCTCTTCTCAAAAAGGTTAATTTAGATCCTGGCGTTTTAGCAAACTATAGACCAATATCTAACCTCCCCTTCCTCTCTAAGATCCTGGAGAAAGCAGTCGCAAATCAGCTTTGTGATTTTCTTCAACACAATAGTCTATATGAGGACTTCCAGTCAGGATTTAGAACTCATCATAGCACAGAAACAGCATTTGTAAAAATTACAAATGACCTTTTAATTTCTTCTGACAATGGACTTGTCTCTGTCCTTGTCTTACTAGATCTGAGTGCTGCATTTGATACAATTGACCATCGTTTCCTATTACAGAGACTGGAACATGTAATTGGCATTAGAGGAACGGCACTGGGCTGGTTTAAATCGTACTTATTAGACCGTTTCCAGTTTGTTCATGTGAATAATGAATCCACCGTGCACACTGATGTTAACCACGGTGTTCCACAGGGTTCTGTGCTTGGACCAATTTTATTCACCCTTTATATGCTCCCTCTAGGTAATATCATTAGAAAACATTCAATTAACTTTCATTGTTATGCTGATGACACTCAGTTATATATATCAATCAAGCCAGGTGAAACTGATCAGCTAGCCAAACTTAATGCATGCCTTAAAGACATAAAAACCTGGATGGTCCACAACTTCCTAATGTTAAACTCCGAAAAAATGGAAGTGATTGTGCTGGGACCCAAACACCTCCGAAACTCATTATCTAAAGACTTAATTAGCATCGATGGCATTACCCTGGCCTCCAATACCACCATAAGGAATCTCGGAGTTATCTTTGATCAGGATCTGTCATTTAACTCCCTGTGGAGGGGGCGTGGTGCATCAGCTGCAGGAGAGAGGTGTGGAGAGGGCTCAGGAGAGCAGCGCCAGGTGAGAGTGATTAACACAACTGCAGAGCATTAGCTAATCACTCTCTCCCTTTTAAAAACAGTAGCGTGCTGGACCTGGAAGGAAGGATGACTGGAGGACACACACACTCTGGACTAGACAGGCTGACATAGCACGGCAGCATAACGCCTGTGAACGGCTCTGTAATCTGGTTGTGAACGGCCTTTAATAAAAGTAAACCTGAACTGTGATTGTACTCTGTGTCCTACCTGCTGAGGAGAGAACTCACGGTGGCTCAAACTACGCCACACTCCCATATGAAACAATCTTCAAGGACTGCATTTTTTCACCTACGTAACTCAAGACAAAACAAGGGACACTATATCGGATTGCTCCTTTCGAATGGTCTGTATTGATGAACACACCGGTGCAGCCAACGTGAAAGGTTTCACTTGTGAATTTGGCTTCCCAGAAAACTTTTCTTTATCTTTAAGTGCAGGACATTCACTTTCCCACTTTCCCTCTTTTGATGGCAGTAATTACACACGTTAGAGTCACAATGGCCCTCATTTATCAAGCGAGCGTAGAAACGAGCGCATATCCGAGTGTATATTTTGTCTTACGACAGGGTCCATGTGTGATTTATCAAACGATCGTATCTCGCCAATCACATCGTAAGAATGATCGGCTGTTGATAAATGTGGCGGCTCGAAACATGCGTAATTTAAATACCACGCCCTAATATATACCCAATTCAGAAGGCTCGCCTTCAGAGTTTACGACACCGAAGGGCGCAATACGGCCAAAAAGAGGATTTTTTCACCCTCTAAAGTCAGCTTTATTAGCAAAGTGCACCATTACAATTAATAGGGGCAATATAGACATATTACAGAAATACGCAGCGATGGAGGTTTATGAAATAAAAGTACTTATAGTTATAAACTCAAACAAGTTCAGTGAATATTTTACATTTGGAGCACGGACTTAGAAGTTTTCAGCTTTTTGGTTGAAGGAGGTATTTTAAAGTAAGTTTTAATTCCAAAAGAAGAGGAATTTCTCAGTCAGAAAGTGAAACGCTGACGTCGAACAGCAGCAACACAACAAACTAGTTTTGTTTGGCAGCATAAAAAGAGAAAAAGAAGGAAATCAGTGGTGCTGTCAGCAGAGTAGCGGACTATTAAACTCCCGGCGAGGTTTGAGTAATTACATCGTGATACATAAAGCCTAATAATCTATATAATATCCGAATATTGCTATTATTATGATGGAGATATATTATTCACCTCTTTACATTTACTAATAATGATGTCCCAGTCAGAGGAGCGTGTGGCAGCGCTGATTGGAAATGTTTCTATTCGGGCAGCACGGCTGGTGAAGGAGACGCTGACGCTCCGGTGTCGGAGCTAGATAATAATAATAATAATAATAATAATAATAATAATAATAACAGTAAACAGCAGAAGACAACAACATTTAATATCCTCGGCTGGTATTCTGTTTAAAGAGTTTCACGATCGCAGGGTGTATTTATTTTTGGATTATGTTTTAATGATAAATTATGTAGTCTAAACATGTTTTGCTTTGTCACTATTAAAAATCAACACCACAGAGTTTTATCAGCTCCAGGCATCGATACTGTAGTCTAAGATCAATTCTCTGACTCAGACGTGTAGACTTCACGCTGACTCAGATTTGCGTACACGAGCTGAGAGCAGACTGAGATCTGATCGTACCGTCCGCTCACGTCCAAATTGATAAATGCCGAGGCTTGCGTAGAAATCATCTTACGCCCACTTTACGCTCACTTTCTGACGTACGCTCGTTTGATAAATGAGGGCCAATGTGACTGAATCCTGATGCTCTGAACTCATTTACCCCAGTCAGAACCAGCACTTTCCTAATTCCATCTACTTCCTGCCAAGGTTGACTCAGTTAGCCTGATGGGACATACGTATGTCAGGACATACTCATTCTGCAGGAGCAGAGGCCTCTGCAGCAGTCTTCACTTTGTGCTCATTTACATCATGTGCAATGACTAGGAACAGAATGCTTAAATTGTTCCAGAAGAATCAAATCACACAACTTATCAAAAGTGTCTCCTCCTCCAGCACTCTGCAGACTGGAGGAGTGGTCTGACCTGTGGGCCTCCTGCAGCAACAGAAACACCACAGAGGAGGAAGGATCATCACATGTTGTAAAACTCATCCTGTCCCAAGAGGAAGCAGAAAAACTGGTTCATGCTTCTGTTACTTCAAGGTTAGATGACTGTAACTCCTTCCTGTCAGGCTGCTCCAATAAATCCCTTAAAACTCTTCAGTTGGTGCAGAACGCTGCAGCTCGTGTTCTGACTAGAACCAGGAACAGAGATCAGGTTTCTCCTGTTCTAGCCTCGCTGACCTGGCTCCCTGTAACCTCCACAGTCTATTTAAATACAAAGACCTGGAGACATCAGAATGGTTTTAGGACAGGGAGAAAAAAGTTATTAACAACTTCTTCTTTTCTTCTTTTTAGGGAATTCAGGACCAACACATTGATGTATAATTTTCATCTTTTATTCATGTATTATTAGTCAGTTTTAGTCAAGTCAGTAGGGCCTAATTTTACGTGTGTATAATAAGACTTGATCCAGATCACTAATCCTACAATGATTAGTGATCTGGATCAAGTCTTATTATTTAATATAATCAATAACTTTTATTAGGTATGAATAACTTCTGCCCACCATCTGTTAACTATGGAGCTCAGGTTCAACATGTTGCCCTGACAACTGATGACGCGGCAGCAGCTGCTTCTCTGATTGGCTGCTGATCCTGAAGCGTCGGGACTTTCCAGAGACGCTGCTGTGTTTAGGAGCTGCAGGAAAACTCAGCGCTTTGTTCACTTCATGGAGATAACAGAGCTGAGTGACACCTGAAGGCAACACGTGGTCCGACAGAGAACTGAACCAAGACCTGAGACCTGCCCAGGTCACATGACTCAGGTCACATGACTCAGGTCACATGACTCAAACACAAACAAATAAAAAACATTTTAACCCAGAACTTCAGATTCAAACTTTAATACAAAATATACCAGAAAAATTGTAAAAAATTTAAATCTCAATAATTTGGCAGAAAATAAACTGTATTAATTTAATAAAACTGACCAAATACTTTAAGACCAAAGTTGTATTTTTATTAGAAAAACATAATTTACTAAACTGGATTAAACAGTTCAAACAAGCCTGATTGGTCAGTTTTGTCTGTGGCCCTGCCCACAGCTGCACACAGACAGAGAGACAGACAGGAGAGAGACAGACAGACAGGTGGACAGACAGACCTCTGTTATATTATATCTGTACCTGGATGTTATTACAGTACTACGTCTCTCTGAAGGTAAACCGGATCAGAACCCAGAGAGAAAACCTGCATCAGGATTCTCAACACAAACTGCAAAGAGAACCAGAACTTTATAACCAGCTGCTCCTGGCAACTGATGAGTCACCAGATACTGGCCTCTGATTGGCTGCTGACCTTAGTGACTCTTTTATCATTCAGACTCTCCTTACTGATTGCTTTGCTAAAGAGGAAGTGTGTGTGTAGGTGTGTGAATCTGTACGGCTACATGTCTCAAGACAGAGTTGTAAAAACGACTAAATAAGTGTTGGGGGAAGAATGGCCTTTTCCTGCCTTGGAGGACAGAGCCATGTGCCGGCACAAGCTTCTACAAAACTGTGTATTTGTTAAAAGCCAATTTAAAATATATTGTATGTGAATCAGTGTTTGAGCAAATCAAAGAAGTTAGTCAAGTTAGTTTCCATGTACGACTTAATATCAGTGTAAAGTGAGATTAACATTCAACTTCAAGTGATGTAGCCACACAAATATCACAACAATAATACTTAAAACACACATAAACATTGATTACAGGACAAATCCTTTACTTAAGTCCTTGCTGATTTTCTTATCTAAACCCAGTGACACTACCAGTTGAGAAAGGGGAGAAATCCTTTCAGAGAGGGCATCAGAAGAAGGTTTGGTTTCAGCCTGAAAATTAAGTTTCGCTCGTTCTTGTTTGTTGAAGAAGTCTTCTCTGGCGGTTACAATAAACTTTGCGTTCATTGTGAAGAGGAAGATCTCTGCAGAAGAAAACCTCCCACCAGAGATGAAGGGGTCTCTGCAGGAGGTGAGGAAAATGGGGTTATGGTTAGGGTTCTGGTCTCCCAGACCCTGTGTTCCTCTGGCAGGTCAGTAGAGAAAGATCAGAGGTGGAGATCTGGTCTTTACAGTGGACCACCTGCAGTGTCAAAGGTCCCTTGACGAATGAGGTGGTCTGTAGGTGTCATAAACACAAGGCATCCTGGGAGGAAGGGTCTCTGGCTGTGTTCCTTCCCAGATGATCAAAATGGAGGGAGTTGGATGAGAATGCTGCTGCATTTTAATTAGTTCAAGTCCACAAATGAACCCAAGACTCACATGTGGCAAGGTCCCAACACAATGATACCAACCTCCTCTATGTAAAGAACCCACATTTCTTCAACCATTACTCAATATGAATATGGTAATTTGATTATAATTATGAAGTTAATTATTAATCAGTGTTCCAAATTGATAGTTTAGTAACTTTATGAGACTGAGTGAGATAAATTGACTCTTTTCTCTGTTGTACAGACTGGTGCCCCATCCAAAGGTGACGTAGAGTAAATCAAGTCATATCATTTATTATAATTATTAATTATTCATGATAGTTATTAATAATTCTGATAGCCATGTTAACACACACTGTAAAAAAAAAGTGTTTAGTCTAAAAACTTTACCTTGACAAGATTTATTAAATTAAGATGATTAAATCTAGAAATAAGCATGTTGAACACTTAAAATAAGAAATTAACTCTTGAAACAAGATAAATTATCTAACACTTCTAAATCTAAAGTTTTTTTTACCTTGGTAAGAAACAAATAATTTGCATTGCATCTTTGAACTGTGATACTCACACATAAAGGTTCTGACACATAAAGGCTTGAGGCAGAGTTCACCCTCAAGTCTTGTTCAGCTGTGAAGGTAGGATGAAGTGTGGACAGATGTAGCAGCAGTTTGTTGTCTAATAAAGTAATAGCAGCAGTGATAACAGAAGGAATAAGACTAATGAACATGGACGAGCTAACAGCGCTGACCAGGAGCCAGGCGGAGTACCGGGAAAGCAGTCTCATGTGTTTTATGGAGACATGGCTGCACAGAGCCATCCTAGACCAGAACGTCTCCGTTAACAGCTTCCAGACCATCTGGGCCGACCAGGACTGCTAAGAGCGTTGAGGGGAAAGGGTGGGCTTGCTGTTCTGGTTAATAACAGATGGTGTTATCCTGGTCACATTACTATTAAAGATCAGCTCTGGGGCCCAGAACTACTGTCCATATTATCTGCCCAGAGAGATCCCACGCGTCATCATAGTGGCTGTTTACATCCCTCCTCTGCTAACCCGACATCAACCTGCAGCATCATCCACTCCTCCAACTCTTCACCCTCATCATCATGTCGGGAGACTTTAACCACGTCACCATGGATGGAGTTCTGCCGACATTCAGACAGTATGTGAGCTGTCCAACCAGAGAGGAGAGGACTCTGGACCTGATGTTTGCTAACATTAAGGATGCATACATCTCCTCTTCTCTCAGACCACAACCTGCTTCACCTCAAACCCATATGTGCCTCTGGTGAAGAGCAAGTCTGGGACCACGAGGACTGAGGATGCTTTCATATTAAATACAGGGTCATGATACCACGATAGTAATAACAGCAGTAATAACAGAGAGAATAGGACTAATGGTGACAGTAATAACAGCAGTAATAACAGAGAGAATAGGACTAACGGTGACAGTAATAACAGCAGTAATAACAGAGAGAATAGGACTAACGGTGACAGTAATAACAGCAGTAATAACAGAGAGAATAGGACTAACGATGACAGTAATAACAGCAGTAATAACAGAGAGAATAGGACTAACGGTGACAGTAATAACAGCAGTAATATAATAAAATGAAAGTACAGCAGAAGAGTCGATAATATTATCAGTAATTATAGTTGAAACATGAGTAATGACTGATGTCAGCAGAGATTATGATGAAATGATTAGAACAGCAGCAGTTTATTAGGTCAGACCCCTGGAACAGACTGTAATCTGTCACTGTTTCTGACTTCAGCAGGTAAATTCTCATCTTTATCTCCTCCAACGTCACTCCCCCACCCGCAACCTCAGATCTTCAGACGCCAACCTACTGACCCCCATCACCAGGACCAAGCTCCTTCAGATCCTACTGACCCCCATCACCAGGACCAAGCACCTTCAGATCCTACTGACCCCCATCACCAGGACCAAGCTCCTCACCGTGGGGGACAGAGCCTCTCCTCTGCTGCTCCAACCCTCTGGACCTCCTCCCTGCTCACATCCACAATTCAGACTCACTCCACACTTCAACACTTCAAAATCAACTCAAAACCTTTTCAACATAGCTTACAAGACATGAACTCTTATCTCTCATCTCTGTTTAGTTCTATTTTCTTCTGCATTTTGTGTTTGTGTCTGTCTAATTTCTGTTATGTCAAGCAACTTTGAGTACCTTTAAAAGCGCTATAAAAATTGAATGTATTATTATTATTATTATTATTATTATATTTAAAGGCATCTGGAACTTTTGATATGATTTTTCTTCATGGTAGAATCTCATACAGATCTTTAGCCCTGCTCCTGTTCAGCTTACATGAGACAACACATCAACATAAACCTGAACCATCTAAGATGAAAACATCCAGCAGAGATGTACGACAGTTATGGTGTTCAGTCTGTGAAAACATGGGAACACAGAAGTTAAAGCTACCATTGTAATCAGAAGCTGAAATATCAGAGTTCTCCAGTCAGTGTGGACGGGAGGAATAATTACAGCTGCAAAAACATCTGGGGGAGTAAATACTTTATTGATTTATAAACATGTGAGCTCATCCTCAGTATTCATGATGTCTAGAAAACAGAAACTTTATTTCAGC
The DNA here is from genome assembly GCF_030273125.1 of Centropristis striata. Classification (NCBI taxonomy): domain Eukaryota; kingdom Metazoa; phylum Chordata; class Actinopteri; order Perciformes; family Serranidae; genus Centropristis; species Centropristis striata. Next base: position 45,341,615 of record NC_081519.1, on the reverse strand, counting down.
ATTTAATAATTTTACAGAATATACTGGATTATATTAGTTGCAAAAAAAGGAAGGAGCTAAGCAGAGATATGACTGGTGGCTTTTATTCTTCATCTGAGTGACATCATCAGCCCCGACCAATCAGCTGCACTCGTTCCCTTTGATGAGGAAGAAGGTTCCAGCAGCCACACCGAGCAGACCAACAGTCAGACCGAGTCCACAGAACACTGCTGGTCCAATACTGGGCGGAGTCTTCTCCACATCTGGAGACAGAAAACACAGGCATGAAACATCTGGAGACAGAAAACATCTGGAGACAGAAACATCAGAAACATCTGGAGACAGAAACATCTGGAGACAGAAACATCAGAAACATCTGGAGACAGAAACATCTGGAGGCAGAAAACACAGACATGAAACATCTGGAGACAGAAACATCTGGAGACAGAAAACACAGACATGAAACATCTGGTAACAGAAAACACAGACATGAAACATCTGGAGACAGAAAACACAGACATGAGACATCTGGAGACAGAAACATCTGGAGACAGCTGTAGTTGTTGTGTCTGTGTTGATGTTAATAAAGTGTCTCACCCCAGATTCTGTTCTGTGGTTGGTCCAGGGCCAGATGTGCCACTGAACATCTGTACACGTCTCCCAGCTTTGGGGTGAAGACCAGGCTGGAGAACTGGTTGAAGGAACCGTCTTTGTTGGGGTAGGGAACGTTGACGCTGGTTCCTTCGGTGACGTTCTGTCCGTTCTTCGTCCAGGAGAAGTCGACAGGAGCAGGATAGAAACCAGCCACATGACAGATCAGGGTGTTCTCCTCTCCCAGCTCCACGTAGTCTCTGCTGTAGATCATCGGACTGGAAGGAGGATCTGGACACACAGAACATAAATAGATGATGCTGATGAAAGTTTGTGTCAGTCTGCTTCTTCAGACCCAACAGGGAGAGAGATTCAGTTTGTTGTTAAAAAGATGCTGGTTAGAATCTGACATGGCTGCAGAACGAAAAGCTCCGGCCTGTAGAGATCCATTAAAGATCCACGAGACACTTTCATCAACCAGAGAATAAATAAATAAAGAACCACACAGTATTTAAATAAGTATTTCATTTTCAGACAAATTTCTAAACGATAGAGACTCTGAACAGAAATTGGAGAGATATCTGAGATATAATATTACAATCTGCTGTAATCTGGTTGTTGTTGTTATTGTTACTTAAATACAGACAATATTTAAACAAGCGATGAGTAACAAAATTCCACATTGAAGAAACATTTTACGTTTAATCAACATATTGAGGAAATAAACACATTTACTATTCAAGTGTTTACAGTGACATTGATACAGTGTTGATTATTAAATAAAAATATAAGTATTAATATTTAACATTTAATGTTCATGTGCTGAATAATATGAACTAGATAAAGAATGTATGGATAAAGCTGAAAATAAAAACTTCCCTTCTGTGTGAGGTGAGCCTAATATATCCTAATATATAAAACATAAACTCTATATGAAAGTTAAAGCTGGTAGACTAGAGACAGTGAGGTTTTAATTTCTGAACTCTACAACCTGACTTCACAGTCTGATAAAGATTAATACAGAAATTAAGAATTAATTAATTAATTAAAACAGCTGGACCTGATCCAGAAGTAAAGTTTCCCTCTGTGTCGACTTCATGTAAATTTGTCTGAGCAGTAAGAGTCTGAACACACAGCACAAATATCTATGAACAGTTATGAGTCAAACTAACAGAACATAGAAATGAAATCTGTCTCTCACCGAGCTGTGGAGGAGGGTTCTTATAGGCCTCGAGATCCGTTTTCAGGTTCCCTTTGCAGATCTCTAGCTCACCCAGAGCAGCTTCATAACCTTCTTGGTAGTTAAAAGGATCTATAAAACTGGGATTAGGCGCGACTGCTTTCTTGTTCTTGAAGTCTGCGTACCACTTCATTTCACCATCCAGTCCGTACATGTTCTCTCCATCAGACTCTGAACAGCCACTGATATAAAGGTCCTCATGTAGAACTGAAGAGAAAACACAAGAACAAACAGTAAACAACCTGTTGTTTGTTTGTTTGTTTGTTTGTTTGTTTGTTTAAAGTGAGACAGAAACTGACCGTCAGCTGAGACACAGAGGACACCGGAGAGGACGAGGACCACCATCATCTTCATCATCTTCATCATCAGACCTGGACCTGTCAGACTCTGTAGACCTGGACCTGTCGTAGACCTGGACCTGTATAGACCTGGACCTGTGTAGACCTGGACCTGTCAGACTCTGTAGACCTGGACCTCTGTAGACCTGGACCTGTCGTAGACCTGGACCTGTCATAGACCTGGACCTGTATAGACCTGGACCTGTGTAGACCTGGACCTGTCAGACTCTCTAGACCTGGACCTGTATAGACCTGGACCTGTGTAGACCTGGACCTGTCAGACTCCGTAGACCTGGACCTCTGTAGACCTGGACCTGTCGTAGACCTGGACCTGTCATAGACCTGGACCTGTATAGACCTGGACCTGTGTAGACCTGGACCTGAGTGAGACTGACAGAAAGTCCAGCAGCAGCTGAACTCTTACTCTGTGTCAGCAGCGTAACAGCCAATGAGAAAGCAGAGCTGAGATGACATCATCAGTGTCCGGGTAGAGTCAGGCTGCTGCTGCATCAGAAACAGGAGCTGCAGAGTTCACCAATAATCAGGATTCTGGGTTTTATTCTGACATTAATAATTATAATTATTTATAATTATACTTTTTTACCATTAAAAATATTTATTATTAAACTTTCATACCATTAAAATATTAATATTTTGTTCTCTTTATATTGAGATGAAGAAGTGAAGCTGCAGCTGGTGTTTAAACTTTGAATCTGAACTTTTGGGTTAAAATAATGTTTTTATTTGTTTGTTTGTTTGTTTCATCCTGTGACCTGAGTCATGTGACCTGAGTCATGTGACCTGGGCAGGTCTCAGGTCCTGGTTCAGTTCTCTGTCGGACCACATGGTGCCTTCAGGTGTCTCTCAGCTCTGTTCTCTCCATGAAGTGAACAGAGGGCTGAGTTTTCCTGCAGCTCCTGAACGCAGCAGCGTCTCTGGAAAGTCCCGACGCTTCAGGATCAGCAGCCAATCAGAGAGGCAGCTGCTGCCGCGTCATCAGTCGTCAGGGCAACATGTTGAACAGCTGAGACCTGGTGAAAGTTATTGTATTCTAATATGATGAAGGAGTTAATAAGCAGTACTGTGACAGTATTTAGCTCCATAACATTATATGTTTTAATTTCTTCTCCTGCAGCCGAGCTGAAAGTAAAATGTTAGTTCTTCCTACGTCTGATCTGTGTCGTCAGTAATGTTGTTGTTTGGGACGTGAAGGGAAAGAAATGATTCATTAATAACGACCTAATGCTGGTTACTGGAAGCTAGGAACAGAAACAAGTTTAAACAGTCTGAAGCAGAATAAATAAGTGTTAAATAAAGATTTCTGACTTTATAGAATAACTTCTGTTGTGTGTGTGTGTGTGTGTGTGTGTGCTCCAGCAGCAGACTTTAGTCTGATCGTCTGCCTGGTAACAGCTGATGCTGCAGGTCATGTGATCATTCTCTGGTTTTTAGAGCGTCTCTCAGTCAGACTGGATCAGTTTGTCAAGTGAACAGAAGAACATGGCTTCATCCTTTCTCCTCGTCCTCTTCATCAGCCTCCACACAGCAGGTAGGATCAATACTCTGATCACTAATCAATACTCTGATCACTGACCAATACTCTGATCAATACTCTGATCACTGACCAATACTCTGATCAATACTCTGATCACTGATCACTACTCTGATCACTGATCAATACTCTGATCACTACTCTGATCACTGATCAATACTCTGATCACTGATCACTACTCTGATCACTGATCAATACTCTGATCACTGATCACTACTCTGATCACTGATCAATACTCTGATCACTACTCTGATCACTGATCAATACTCTGATCACTGATCACTACTCTGATCACTGATCAATACTCTGATCACTGGCCAATACTCTGATTCCTGACCAATACTCTGATGACTGATCAATACTCTGATCAATACTCTGATCACTGATCAATACTCTGATCACTGATCACTACTCTGATCACTGATCAATACTCTGATCACTGGCCAATACTCTGATTCCTGACCAATACTCTGATCAATACTCTGATCACTGATCAATACTCTGATTCCTGACCAATACTCTGATCAATACTCTGATCACTGATCAATACTCTGATCACTGATCACTACTCTGATCACTGGCCAATACTCTGATCACTGACCAGTACTCTGATCAATACTCTGATCACTGACCAGTACTCTGATTAATACTCTGATCACTGATCAATACTCTGATCACTGATCACTACTCTGATCACTGATCAATACTCTGATCACTGGCCAATACTCTGATCACTGATCACTACTCTGATCACTGATCAATACTCTGATCACTGGCCAATACTCTGATTCCTGACCAATACTCTGATGACTGATCAATACTCTGATCAATACTCTGATCACTGATCAATACTCTGATCACTGATCACTACTCTGATCACTGATCAATACTCTGATCACTGGCCAATACTCTGATTCCTGACCAATACTCTGATCAATACTCTGATCACTGATCAATACTCTGATTCCTGACCAATACTCTGATCAATACTCTGATCACTGATCAATACTCTGATCACTGATCACTACTCTGATCACTGGCCAATACTCTGATCACTGACCAGTACTCTGATCAATACTCTGATCACTGACCAGTACTCTGATTAATACTCTGATCACTGATCAATACTCTGATCATATTGTTTATACTCACTGATGTCCAAACTGTTTTTCTCTCCAGATGGATTTATGGAATATATGATAAGCCGTTGTGTGTTTAACTCCACTGATCTGAAGGACATCGAGTATATCGCGTCTTATTATTTCAACAAAGTGGAGGATGTGAGGTTCAGCAGCAAGGTGGGGAAGTGTGTTGGATACACTGAGCCTGGTCTGATCTACGCAAAGAACTGGAACAAAGATACTTCAAAACTGGCTCAGCTGAACGCTCAGAAGGAGGTCTACTGTCAACACAACATTGGGATCGATTACAGCGCCGCTCTGACTAGATCAGGTGAGTTTGTGTTTCTGTAACTTCCAACATTAATAATCTCATTATTAATTCATTAACACTCTGACTGAATAAACATCAACTCAGCAATCAGTTTCTAAACACTTTACAGTTTCAGCAGTAAATGCTGTAAAAGTTTGCTTTCTAATAAATATTTATAATGCTGTTGATATTATTTTAAATATTCTCATATACACTCTATGGATACTTTATCTTTCTCTCTTCATTTGATTATGTTCCTCCAAACACTGTATCAGTCTGCATCATACAAAAGATCACAGAAAATAATGATCTGTCTTTATTTCATTAAAAGATATATTTTCATGAAAAGCAGATGTTGCTTGTTGACACCAGACTCTGTCCCCACCTGGTGTTCAAACCCTGCTACTGCAGCTGCTCATGACTGCAATAATAATAATAATAATAATAATAACAATAATAATAATAAGAATAATAATAATAATAATAATAACAATAATAATAATAATAATAATAATAATAATAATAATAACAATAATAATAATAATAATAATAACAATAATAATAATAATAATAATAATAATAATAATAATAACAATAATAATAATAATAATAATAATAACAATAATAATAATAATAATAATAATAAAGTCTTTAACTCCTGCTGATGGTTGATGTGTCAAATAATAAATGATGTCTGTTCCAGCCGAGCCGTACGTGGTCCTGAGCTCGGTGACTCCCTCCGGTGGATCCCATCCCTCCATGCTGGTCTGCAGCGTCTACGACTTCTACCCCAAACTGATCCGGGTCCGCTGGCTCAGAGACGGACAGGAAGTCACCTCTGATGTCACTTCCACTGACGAGCTGGCAGACGGAGACTGGTACTACCAGGTCCACTCCCACCTGGAGTACACGCCCAGGTGAGTCCTCCTCCAGGTCCAGGTCCTGGTCCTGGTCCAGTCAGGTCTAGGTCCACTCCCACCTGGAGTACACGCCCAGGTGAGTCCTCCTCCAGGTCCAGGTCCTGGTACTGGTCTAGTCAGGTCCAGGTCCAGTCAGGTCTAGTCTGGTCCAGTCAGGTCCAGGTCCAGTCAGGTCCAGGTCTAGTCTGGTCCAGGTCCAGTCAGGTCCAGGTCCAGGTCTAGTCAGGTCCAGGTCCAGTCAGGTCCTGGTCCAGTGTTGATGTGTTGTTTTGTGTCTGCAGGTCTGGAGAGAAGATCTCCTGTGTGGTGGAGCACGCCAGTCTGAAAGAACCTCTGGTCACTGACTGGGGTAAATACCTGTCTGTCTCTCACCTGTCTGTCTCTACCTGTCTGTCTCTCATCTGTCTGTCTCTACCTGTCTGTCTCTACCTGTCTGTCTCTCATCTGTCTGTCTCTACCTGTCTGTCTCTACCTGTCTGTCTCTCATCTGTCTGTCTCTACCTGTCTGTCTCTCACCTGTCTGTCTCTCATCTGTCTGTCTCTACCTGTCTGTCTCTACCTGTCTGTCTCTCTCCTGTCTGTCTCTCTCCTGTCTGTCTCTACCTGTCTGTCTCTCACCTGTCTGTCTCTCTCCTGTCTGTCTCTACCTGTCTGTCTCTCACCCTGTCTGTCTCTACCTGTCTGTCTCTCACCTGTCTGTCTCTCTCCTGTCTGTCTCTACCAGTCTGTCTCTCACCCTGTCTGTCTCTACCTTTCTGTCTCTCTCCTGTCTGTCTCTCTCCTGTCTGTCTGTCTGTCTGTCTGTCTGTCTGTCTGTCTGTCTCACCTGTCTGCCTCTCTCCTGTCTGTCTCTCACCTGTCTGTCTCTCTCCTGTCTGTCTCACCTGTCTGTCTCTACCTGTCTGTCTCTCTCCTGTCTGTCTCTACCTGTCTGTCTCTCACCCTGTCTGTCTCTACCTGTCTGTCTCTCACCTGTCTGTCTCTCACCTGTCTGTCTTTCTCCTGTCTGTCTCTACCTGTCTGTCTCTCACCCTGTCTGTCTGTCACCTGTCTGTCTCTCTCCTGTCTGTCTGTCTGTCTGTCTGTCTGTCTCACCTTTCTGCCTCTCTCCTGTCTGTCTCACCTGTCTGTCTCTCATCTGTCGGTCTCTACCTGTCTGTCTCTACCTGTCTGTCTCTCTCCTGTCTGTCTCTACCTGTCTGTCTATCTCCTGTCTGTCTCTCACCTGTCTGTCTCTCTCCTGTCTGTCTCTCACCTGTCTGTCTCTCTCATGTTTGTCTCTACCTGTCTGTCTCTACCTGTCTGTCTATCTCCTGTCTGCCTCTCACCTGTCTGTCTCTCACCTGTCTGTCTCTCTCCTGTCTGTCTCTCTCCTGTCTGTCTCTCACCTGTCTGTCTCTCTCCTGTCTGTCTCTCACCTGTCTGTCTCTCTCTCTCCTGTCTGTCTCTCACCTGTCTGTCTGTCTGTCTCTCTCCTGTCTGTCTCTCTCCTGTCTGTCTGTCTCACCTGTCTGCCTCTCTCCTGTCTGTCTCACCTGTCTGTCTCTCACCTGTCTGTCTCTCTCCTGTCTGTCTCTCTCTCCTGTGTGTCTCTCACCTGTCTGTCTCACCTGTCTGTCTCTCTCCTGTCTGTCTCTCTCTCCTGTCTGTCTCTCTCTCCTGTCTGTCTCTCACCTGTCTGTCTCTCACCTGTCTGTCTGTCTTTCTCCTGTCTGTCTCTCACCTGTCACTCTCTCTCCTGTCTGTCTCTCACCTGTCTGTCTCTTACCTGTCTGTCTCTCTCCTGTCTGTCTCTACCTGTCTGTCTCTCACCTGTCTGTCTCTCTCCTGTCTCTCTCTCTCCTGTCTGTCTCTCTCTCCTGTCTGTCTCTCACCTGTCACTCTCTCTCCTGTCTGTCTCTCTCTCCTGTCTGTCTCTCACCTGTCACTCTCTCTCCTGTCTGTCTCTCTCATGTCTGTCTCTCACCTGTCTGTCTCTCTCCTGTCTGTCTGTCTGTCTCTCTCCTGTCTGCCTCTCACCTGTCTGTCTCTCTCCTGTCTGTCCTCAGACCCGTCCATGCCTGAGTCTGACAGGAACAAGTTTGCCATCGGAGCCTCAGGACTGATCCTGGGTCTGGTCTTATCTCTGGCTGGATTCATCTACTACAAAAGGAAGTCCCGAGGTCAGACCACCTGAACCAGAACCAGATCAGACCAGTTCAGACCAGTACACCAGAACCAGATCAGACCAGTTCAGACCAGTACACCTGAACCAGAACCAGTTCAGACCAGTACACACTTCAGATTTAGGGTGCTTTCACACCAACAGCAGTTGGTGCGCACTAAACAGTCCATTCGAACCAAAAGCCCTTAGTTCGGTTCGTTTTCGTCGGTGTGAAAGCATCAATCGCACTCGGGTGCGCACTAAATCAAGTGGACCGAGACCTCCAAAAAGAGGTGGTCTCGGTCCGCTTGATTCCACACCAAATGCCAACCTCTGGTGCGGTCCCTCTGGTGAGAACGCAAACCTGGACCAACTCAGGTCTAAACGAACTATTCAAAATGCAAGTCAATTCAAATTAGCCATGTGTTGTGCCGCTGCTGAAAGAATGTTGGGGAAACACTGGTATGAAATTAATTTAATCTGTAATATACATGTTTCATTCGGTCCAACCCCATACATTTCAAAATACTTCTCAGAGTACGCATACTCATAACAATATCATCCGCATCAGCAGGAGAGCATTGGTGAAAATAGCGCGTCTCCTCTGCCTGAAACGACGTGATATGTGCCTTCGCCGGATCCATTATTTCCGATGATTGTTCTCCAGCTGCAGCCGCGACTCATTCCAGAACTGGATATTTTGCCAGAAATGGGTAATGTTGATGATATAAAAAGCAAGGACCAGCGCAAGAAAACAGTGTGCGAACGTGTCGCTCCATTGTGAAAGTTGAAATGGCGTTATTTCCACCGGAAGATGACGAAACATCATTCAGACCAATGTGGTTCATTTGCATGTGTGAACGCGGACCACACGTAGTCTGTATGCTACAATGTAACAATTTTACTGCCTGGTGCGGACCAAATAATCCAACTAGCGGGGTGAAAGCACCCTTAGTGTCAGTCTGTATTCAGACCTGTATATACTCTGGACCATCTTGGGACCAGTTCTCAGATGGTTTCAGTGTTCAGTCTCAGACCAGGTTCAGAGTCTGAAGGTTTCTGGTTCTGTTTCTCTAAAACAACATTTTACTGAATGAGTTTTGATATTTGTCTTTATTTGATTTGTTGTTGACACTCTTCATCTCTCCTTAAAACAGGAAGGATTCTGGTCCCCACTAATTGATCCTGGACCTGATCCTGATCCTGATCCTGGTCCTGGTCCTGAACCTGGTCCTGGTCCTGGTCCTGGTCCTGATCCTGATCCTGGTCCTGGTCCTGGTCCTGATCCTGATCCTGATCCTGATCCTGGACCTGATCCTGATCCTTGATCTGATCCTGATCCTGATCCTTGATCTGATCCTGATCCTGATCCTGATCCTGGACCTGTATCTGCCTCTTCAACCTGCTTTGTGTGTTTCCGGCTCAGTAGACCACCTGCTGGACCAGCTCAACACCTGATCCTGTAATGATCTGGACTCTGATACCAGCTGGTCTGATCCTGATCCAGGACTGCCTCTCCCAGTCCTGGACCAGGTTTAGTCTGGACCTGGACTCTTCTTGTGATTTGATGCCACTAACCCTGCGCTCTGCTTTAACAACATAAATCATTTATTTGACATATTTTGTCTTTCAGTTTGTTAGATTTGTATATTTCTACTGGAGTGAAATATTTTATCGATAATAAACCAGAAAACGTTCTGAGTCTCTGTGGTTTCATTTAAATGTTTTAGTTATTAGAGTTTGTTAACGACTCTGAGGTTATTATTAAAAAGATCAAAGTGAACTAAGATCATATTTTTGAATTCTATTATTAAACATTTATCATCATAACTTATGTACCATTACATCATAAATGTTGATATAAAGAAGAGTTTTCTCAGTTCCAAAGTAAACTCACAGCAGCAGCAGACAGTCTGATCTGGTCCTGGAGACATGAACCTCGACTGAGACGTCCAGACTCTGATAACTTCATGTTGTTAATTCATTCCTATGACCTCCAGCTGGTCCACAATCCTCCTACTCACAAAGCTGCCAAGAACCTGATCCTGATCCTAACTGAGCCACAGATGTTCTGGTGGTAACGCCTCTCCACCTGTCAGATCACTTTTATCCAGTTTAATGTGGTTCTACCAGAGCAACCCTCTGCTCCTGCACCAACGTTCCACCGTAACCTCCAGAACTGATCCCAGCCCACTGCTCCTCTATCTTCTCCTCTGTCCTACCTCCTCTCAGCACCTCCTCCTCTCTGAAGGCTCATGATGACTCCCTCTGCTCTGCTCTGAACTCATGTCTGAACAGGCTACGTCCTTTATCTACAAGGCTTCACCCAACCAACCCCCATGGTTCAATTGTTTCAGCATTTCACCTGTTTGAGGGATTTTCTGGTTTGTTTCTTACAGTATTATTCCTGTATTGGGATGAGATCTCATCTGGTTTCCCATAAGGTTCTATGTGGACTAAGTCCAGATTGTGAGACACATCCTCAGTAGTGGACCCCAGGATCACAGGGTGTTTCGGCCATTTCTCACTAGACACCCTCACCTGAGGAGAGGCCCAGCCAGGGTTGATCAAACCTTGGTGTGTGTCCCAAGCCAATTAGGTGATTTTGTTATATTAGATTTATTTAGTTATTTTCCTTCAATTTATAATTTATCATATTTTATTTATTTTATAATATTTTTATTATTCACAGTATTTGATAATGTATTTGATTGTATATTTCCTTTATATTTTATTAATTTATTATTGAGTTTAGAGGTTGTAAAGCCTTAAATAGTGATTTTTCTAAGGTGAGTGCCGCCCTCTGCTGGTCAGATTCTGCATTGCACCAGCATTATTTCTAAAGTTTTTCAACATCATTGCTGCACAGAGAGACATTGCAGAGTGAATTTTGCCCCCTGCTGGTCAAGGTTTGTATTGCACCACATGTTTTTAAAAATATTTTATTCATGAATTGAATTTATTTTTATATTTATATTACTAGATTTACCTTTTATAGACATATTATTTCACACTGTATTGTTACATTAGATTTATACAGCTGTATTTACCTTTTACCAACAGTCTTTTTTACATTTTATGCATTATTTTTTTATATTTACATGTAACATTTACAGAGACCTTATTTTACATTATATTATTGAATAAAGTTCTCTCCTCCTCTCCTCCTCTCCTCCTCCTCCTCCTCTCCTCCTCTCCTCCTCTCCTCCTCCTCCTCCTCCTCCTCCTCTACTCCTCCTCCTCCTCCTATCCGCCTCTCCTCCTCTCCTCCTCCTCCTCCTCCTCTCATCTTTAAAGTCTTCTGGGGCCGGTATTTCAAAATTTGTAATCCGGATCAGGATAATCCGGATAACGAAATCCTCCTTTTCTCAGTCATGGATCAAGGTGATGCTGCTGACTTTATCTGAGTATTTCAAAACATTGGCAGAGTGGATCACCGTGACGTCCATGTGGGCGGATCTGGATTTCCAAATCTTGTCGTGTCTCCGACTCTGGGATCGAAACATGGCGGACTACCTGACGAAAGGAGCAGTGAGCACCACTTTCACGTCAAAAGTGTAAGTTAACAGTCGTCTAATGTGTAGCGGTTTTAAGACCATACGAACGCCAACCAACATATCATGCTAGCCAACTTCTTGAATTGTCACCTAATTAAAACCAGGCCGCAGCGATCTCTAATAGAGACGCGGCCGTGCTAACGGTAGCTAACTCCGCTTCATTGACTTGTGTGTTAAGTAGCTAGCGGGCTAGCGAGGTAGCTGCTGTGTTTATACATTTTAGTCTATGGTTTAACTTATAAAGGAACTAATCGGACGTACATCATACCTTAACTCTTTAAACTAACACCAAATTGTTTAGAGTTTATTAGCGTTACATTATTGGCAACACGGCAGACTTTTAAAAAATCTGCTCCATGTGTACAGAGCAGGCTGCTGCAGTACTTAGGAAACGTTACACGGTATTAACTATACGGGTCATTCAGAAGTGTCAGAATGCTCCAGTAATGCTGGTGATGATATCGTGCTTTGTGTACGTAAAGATATACTCATACACCTTCTCTTTCTTCTACTTTCAGAGTCACAGACCCATCAGCTATTAAGGACAACCGGGTCCCTATGAGTGCTGGAAATCCTTGGACACGCTTTAATTGTATAGATCCATTCAATGTGCAAGTTATTGGATTCTGAATAAAGTTATTGAAACTGCTTGAAATTGTAATTGCATTGCCTTCATGCTATATAGCTTGGATAGTGACACAAGAAACATTTTTCATCCCAATTTGTCTCCCTTATATAAAAGGCTCACTAAACATAATTATGGTAATTTATAGCATAATAGCATCTGATTTGATGTGAAGTAAAATAATGAGTTTTTACACAAACACCTTAATGCAGCTATTTCCAGACATTTTAAAAGTGCATTTTTAAGTTTGACTGAAGTCAAATTTGTCTTTGTTTAATGAGAAGCATGAAAATATACCTTGAAAGTGCTTCAATGTGCAGCATGATATAAACCTACACTTAAAAAATGCAAGTGCACACATCTCAGTTTAACCATTTAATTGGAAAAATAAAGATTAACAAATGTGTTTCGTGATGCTCTTCCAGCAGGACCTTCAGGCTGCAGTGGTGGTGGAGGAAACAGATCAGGGACTTCTGTGCAGGGAGGAGGTTCATCAATGAGGGCCTCCTGTAGTGGTACTCTTCTTCTTTGTGCTATGTTGTGGAGCACAATGCAGGCACAGATGATGTGACAGGCTTTCTGTGGCTCCACACGAAGATAGTTCAGGCAGGCAAATCTGCGTTTTAGCACACCATTCAGGCGCTCAATTGTCCCTCTTGTTGTGGCATGGACACTGTTGTACCTCTGCTGGGGACCATCGGTGACGGCAGCGAAAGGGGTCATCAGCCAGGGTAGAAGGGGGTAACCGCTGTCACCGAGGAGGATGCCATCTGGCCTGGTCTGCTGGAACCTTTGGAAGAGGAGGCTGGCTCTCAAAATCCGGGCATCGTGTACAGACCCAGGCCATCTTACCACACAGTTGGTGACAACAAGGTCAGAATTCCCCACAAGCTGCACGTTAATGCTGTGCCGGCCTTTCCTGTTGACATACTCCCATTCCCTGCCATGAGGTGCCTGGATATGCACATGTGTGCAATCAATAACCCCAATAGTATTGGGCATCCCACCCAATGAGAAAAAATCTCTCTTGGTCCTTGTCATTTCTTCATTTTTAGGCCACTTCACAAATTGACCCAGAAGGTTGGTAAGGGTAGATGACACCAAGTGCACCACATGGCCCACTGCTGACTTGGTCACCGCTAGTCCATCCCCTATTATTTGAAAGAAGGAACCACAAGCATAAAAACGTAATGCTATAAGAACTTGCTCCTCCACAGTCAAGGCATGGCTCCTCAGAGTGGCACGTTCAAGATGAGGACGAAGAATATTGCAGATGAAAGCAATATCATCTCGCCCAAATCTGTATCGTGCATAAAGCTCATCATTGGAGTAATGCTCGAGCAAGTTGGGGCGTTCAGCATATTGCCGTGGCCTATACCTTCTCCGTCGGTGTCGGTGTACAATGGAGGTCATTGTTCTTCCTTCAGATGCAAAGAGAGCCATGCTTGCTCAGAGAACTCAATTTAAGCCCTTCCCAATGAACCTGGGGTATTCTCACACCTGAATGTAATTTCACTGGCATGGTATAAAAGAGTGACTGGCTGACCAAACTCCAGACAACATGGAGGCTCAAAAAAGTAAGGGGTTGAACTTCACAGCTGCTGAAACACATGCATTGCTTGATGGGGTGCGCTCTCATTATAGCAATTTGTTTGGTACTTTCAGCACCCCTGGCCAGACCAATGTGTCTGCAAAAAACAAGGCAGGAATTTGGGCTGCTATAACAGCAGAGATTAATGCCACTGGCAGTGGCCAATTGAGGTCCGTGGAGCAGGTGAAGCTTAGGTGGAAGAACCTGAAGCAGAAAGCCACCAAGGACCAGGCGGAGGCAAAACTACCCCAAACTGGGAACAAGCCCTACAAAGGTGAGCCCTAACTATCTGTTTTCTATATCATGGTTTAATATCATACATTGTATACCCAATCTATAATATTGGGTATTAAATTGTCACCAATTTAAGCTATTAAAAACTGCTACACAGCCTTATGAAGTTGACTGAAATTCAGGACTTATGCACACAACCTATGGGCCCTTAAGTTGGGTAAACTCAAGGCTGTGCAGCTAGTTGCCTTATTAAATTTGTTAGTTATACTATTTTTATTTTTTTTTACAGTGCACTTATATCCCATATTATATTGCATTAATGTTAAATGTACTAATTTCATGTCACTTTAGTGAAGCACTATGAGCTACATGTCTTAAATGAAATATTCAATACAAATGTGTTTATTATTTTAAAGGTGGTGAGTTCTCAGAGGCTGTCCTCGACATCCTTGGAGGGGAGAGTTTCCCACTCCCTCCATGGGATTTTGCCAGCCAGTGTTGGGGAGCCAGCTGACGAGCCACTCAACCTCTCGTCAGAGAGTGTGTTCCTCACACCTGTAGAGGCTCCAGAGGGTCCATCCATGAGCACAAGCATTGCTCCACCTGAGCCACAAGAGGTCCGTGGGCCAGAGTGTCGGCGTCGAAAGAGGCATGCTGACGACTCTTACGAAAGGCTCCTCAAAATGGAGACTGAGAGGGCCATCAAGCAGACCAAACTGGCTGAGGAACAAATCAAGCTGACGCTCCTTCAGCAGAAGGAAACTGAGCTGAAAATAAAAATTCTTGAAAACCAGCTCACTTCTGAGCTAGGTTAGGTTCTTTTTTTTTTTTTTTTTTTTTTTTTTTTTAGTTAGTGGCGACATTATTTGGAATGTCCTTATTGTTTGAATTAAAGTTTGTTTGGATCCTGAATTCCTGTGTTTCTCTTGTTTTGGTACATGCAAGTTACAATGTTTGGAACTAGAAATTGAGAAATGGGTCTTTGATTTTCACTCTTATTTACAGTTTCAGAAAGTGGAGTCAAATATTTTACTATGCTTTAAATTTCTTTCAATTAGGCTACTTTTATTAAAAGTAAAACACTAACACTTGAGTATAATGTACAAATATCTAGGAAAAGTGGAGTGAGACTTTGTCAATCTAAGTGAAATCCACCTGAGGTGGATCAGAATGATCCTGAAATTTTGGTAC
>NC_081519.1:45308723-45321223 GCF_030273125.1 Centropristis striata | reverse complement strand
TCTTGTTTGTTTGTCCTCTATAGTATTAATAATAATAATAATAATAATAATAATAATAATAATAATAATAATAATAAATTGATATATCTTATTAAATGTCACTGTTGATTCCTCTGCTACGACTTTATTCTTCTAATAATCTCATCTAATAATGAAAACAACTAACAGTTATTTATCAGTGATATTGTTTTCTTTATTAAAAGTGGAAAATATCCGTCTGAGCTAATAAATGTCTCGTTATATTAATTTAATATGAAATACAACAGCAGGAAATCTCTACATTTAACAGCGTTTCTACCATTAAAGTTGTATTTATGCATTTATAAAACATATATTATTACATGTTGTGCTCCTCCAACATTAATTAATAATCTTGTTCTGCAGCTGCAGATTATTTTTATCATCATTTATATAATTATTTCATTTATCCGCCTTTAGTTTCCTCCGTTCTTTGTTTGGACAACAATTAACAGGAAATAATGAAAAACACCGTCGCAGCTTCTTCTAGATTTTATTCTACTGTTCTTTAATTTAATAATTTAATAATATAATAATTAATTTAATATTCCATTAAATCTTTGCAGTAATGTTTCTGTTTCTCAACACTATTTATTATGTTATTTCTATAATATCTTTTAATATTTCAACAGTTTGTGTTGTTTGATTTCACGTCTAAATATTTAAATGTAAATAAAAACAGAATAATACAATAAGTTGAAAATCCTTTGTGACATAAATCTGATTGGAAACTGTAGAAAGATGAAATATTTTATGTTCAAACTGATAAACTTTGGTTTTCTTTGTAAATATTTGAATGTTTTTAACTTGTTGTTGTCACAAACACTTGTTTGTTTATAATATTTAAACAGTTCCATAATATAGAATATAACACAGTTTGTGTTTAGACCGGACTGAGTTATTATCTCCCATAAATCATATTCTCCTCCACATACTTTTCTCTCATCATAACCTCAATAAATAGTGACTTTATATCTCATTATCTGGTTTTATCTGATCAACTTCAGAGACTCTTGAGATCAGATCAAACTATTGATCTGCTGCTTCCATGATTCTTTCATCTGTAAATAAAAAACAGACAGGAGAAATGAACAAACAACTAAACAACACGGGCAGCATTTAAAGACAAACATCTACTAATAAATATATATAAAGACTCAAACATTCACGTTATTAGATCTAAAGACTCAAACGCAGATTAGAGGAAACATTTAGACTTCATGTTGTGTTTTAGTCTGAACAATATTTCAGTTTATTATATTATATTATATTATATTATATTGATATTATATTATATTATATTATATTATATTTATGTTATATTATATTATATTATATTATATTATATTATATTATATTATATTGATATTATATTATATTATATTATATTATATTATATTATATTATATTGATATTATATTATATTATATTATATTATATTATATTATATTGATATTATATTATATTATATTATATTATATATTATATTCCACAGCAGGGATTTTTGATCAGATATTGTTTAAAATATAACGATGTTGTTGGAACTTGGTTCATTTGTTTCCTTCCATGTTGGAAAATACATTGATTACATTGACACAGATTGTAAATGTGATGGATGGAAGTAAAATAACTTTAATCTAATTTAAATATGACTGAATGACACAGAACATCATCTGAAACAGAAGTTAACCAGCTGATAACCAGCTGCTGCTGCTGATCTGATCTGATCTGATCAGATCTGATGTGATCTCTGTCAACACCAAACCACGTCTGAGCATTTATCAGCTGGCGGTTCCGATCGTTCTACAGCATCAGGAACTCGTTCAGCTGACGGCTGTAGAAAGAAGCTGCAGTTTGTTTAAATCGAGGCTCCAGAACCGCTGATCTAAGTTCAGAACCAGAACGTCTTGATGAGACGTTAGAAAGTCAGTTTAAACTGAAAATGTTACTAATACCAGAAGTGATTCACTGTAAAAAATGTTTTAGGGTGAAAAACTGTTAAACATGACAGTAAAAGAGGTAAAATGATAAATGAGTTAATTTAGTTTCAGTAACAATGAAACACTGTAAATGTTTATATCAGACAAAACTGGATTTATTACTGTTTTTGTTTTTGAAAAATACATTACTCCACTGTAAAATACTCTTACTAATGTAATATATATATACAAGACATCACTGTAATTTTTGCGTTTATCTTTTGTAAAAAATATGTTAAATGTACTAAACACCATATCTCTAACAGAAATATACTGTAATATTTTATGGGAAAATCTTTAATTTATGCAGCATTTATAAAGTATTTTCTTGTCAGTTATATGTCAGAACAGCGTTTCTTTTGATGGAAAAACTTTTTATTTATACGGTAAAATATGGAATAAAATGTCAATCTGAAACATGAAATCAACAGTGTTAATATCATTTTACTGTAATATTATAAAAAGTTGCACCGTATTTATTACAGTAAAGTTCTGCTGGTTTTTACCATAAAAACAACAGTTTGTACTTGAAAAATGACCTAAACGATTATTAACAGTAGCTTTTTTTTAGTCATGAATCAACCAATAATTTCTATAATAATGAATATATAATACTTTCTACTATTATTTGACTGAACCATAATGCTCCTAGTTATTTATATAGATGAGACTTATAGTCTAATAGTTTCTATAATAATAATTAATAGTTGTGAACATTTTGACCTTATTGTGTTTTTGTCATATTAATCTTTGTTGGTTCTGTTTGAATCTTTGTCTTTATTATTCCTGATTCTTCTTGTAGTATTCTAACAGACTCAGAGCTCCTCTGTGCTTCAGTAATGGAGATAAATGACTTAATACAGCGTTTTATTCTCTTATTCTCTTATGTTATTTCTAATAAGAGGCCCTTTTTAAATGTGTCGTATTATAAATGTTTACGTGTTCCTCCAGATTAATTCAGTCTTTTGTCTTCTGCCACTTTGTGTTTATGATATTTTGGTGATGTGACGGCTGGAAGATGATTATAGCTGCAGACTGGTCTGTCTGGTCTGAGAGGAGAACTGGACTCATTCATTATAGAGGCTGCTTCTAAATCTGAACTACACACACACATTGTTACTGACCGCACTCGTTTCATTCCTGCAGCTCACAATCACGTTTATTACAGATCATATGACACGTTTCTCTGCTCAGAGGCTCCAGGAATATTATATTCACAGGAATATTATAGATTATAAAGATTATTATTAAGATTATAAAAAGAGAAGTCCTGAGACAGGAAGGAAGGGTTCATACTGTAGATAATTACTGCATGCAGAGGATAAATACTGAAGAGGATAAATACTGAATATTTATTATTCTGTTGTTCTGTTAATATTCTGTTGTTCTGTTAATATTGTAGTACATATATATATATATATATATATATATATATATATATATATGTACTGTGTTAGAGGCAGTAGACGGCTGTAACCGTCTGTCTGACTCATGACGGAGACAGGAAGTGACTGTTTCTGGGCAGCTTTGTTTTTCTAACTGAAGTCACTCGTGTGTGTGTGTGTGTGTGTGTGTGTGTGTGTGTGTGTGTGTGTGTGTGTGTGTGTGTGTGTGTGTGTGTGTGTGTGCGTGTGTGTGTTCTTGTACTTCCTGCATGTTTTAACCACAGAGTGAGGACATGTGGGCCGGTCCTCACGTCGTCTTTAAAGGCTGTTTGAGAGTTCAGACTTTGTTTTAAAGGTTTAATCAGGTTTATGGTTTATTTGTTTGTTTTTATTTATTTGCACCATAAGAAAAGACAATTACAAAAAACAGAAATGAAACTAGAATAGTAAGTGTGGGAGAGGTTAAAATAACCTATATGGGCTTATAAAAACAACAACAATGAGAGAAAACAACAACAAATAACAAAACAGAAAACAATACAAGAGTCATTTTATAGAACAAACACAAAATAAGAACTTAAAGAAATAAAAACCTGGTGTGTATAAAGCTAAAATAATTATATTTGAATAATAGCAATAAGAGATAATGATCCAATGACAACTAGACTGGAAGAGAAACTATTAGGAGTCTTGATTTAACCCATTAAGGCCTAAAGCGCCTGTAAAACCTCTGGGCGATTTTCAAATGACCCCCTAAAACCTGAAGTTTTTCTGGAAATTCAACAGAAGTGTCAACTCTTCCTATTAAATAATAGATTTTTCAGCCTCTGTAGCAGATAAAAATGAAACTCAAAAAGTATTTGAGAGCTTATACCCGTGGCTTTCATACGAAGTTGAGTTTATTTGTCCAAACCTTCAATAAAGTTTTTAAAAAAATCAACAAACTCAGCAAATGTTACATTTGACTGAATAAAAATCCTATGCATAATACTAATACATGCCCATTAGCAAGATGCTAACATGATATGACCACTGGAAGAAATAGACATAGTTCTCATTAGCCTACTGTAATTAAAAAAAAAAAATCATAATCATAATAATAATAATAAATAATAATAATACATTTTATATATTGCACTTTTCAGGGTACTCAAGGACGCATAAATTAATAAAAGACATAAACAGTCATGATTTCTTATATCATCATCACAATTATCAATTATTATTATTAATAATATTAATATATTATTAATAATATTATTATTATCTCCAGATGGCCACAAATCTGTCTGTTCTTTGGTGAAAATATGTCGTCTAAAAACATATTCCTCATCCATAAATGCTGGTCGATTGGTTCTGAGGGTTCAAAGTCCAGATCAGCAATAAAATCATCGGCGCTGTTTTCATCAGATCGCTTCCGTCACTTCCTGCTGAGCTCCTCCGCTATAGATATATATATAGATATGCCTCCGCTATAGTCGTCTTCCTCCATGATTTATAAGTTCTGGAAAAGTCCCATGATGCATTGCGACACTCCCACATGTATTCTGATCATGTTCTGATGCATTTCATTGGCCAAGAGACCGAAAATAGGTGGAAAAAAATACAAATACTACAAAACAACGTATCGGCTGTCCCGGCCTTAATGGTAGAGTGACGCAGCGCTCCTGGTTTTAATGGTAGAAATGCGGTAATGCTTTCCCGCCTTAAATGGGTTAACAGCTTTCAGTCTGAACTTTAAATTATTGAAGGATGAAGATAATTAAACTACATTAATATGATAATTATTGCTGTCTGGATCCTCTGGAAGCTAAAGAAACCTGAGAGTGTAGATGAAGTTTATCAGTCTGAAAGTTAACTGGAAAAAATCAGGAAAAGATTTGGGCAGCAAGTGGGAAAGATGATTATATAGAGTGTGTGTGTGTGTGTGTGTGTGTGAGTGTGTGTGTGTGTGTGTGTGTGTGTGTGTGTGTGTGTGTGTGTGTGTGTAGTTTTCCGTGCTGTTTCTGGTCAGTGACTCTAGACAGAAATAACAACTTCCTGTTTCTGTTTCTGTCGTTTTCATGGAAACTAAAACTTTTGTGGCGAGTGATTCAACCTGAAGTCGACTTTAAGATTTATTATTAGAACCACAAAATTAAATGAACCTCTGAATCATTGAACCATCGATTATTACACCATGAACACACCAAGCAGGCAGGCCTGGGGTTCAAACCAGCAACCCCCGGTTACCACCAACGAAGAAGAAGAAGAAGAAGAAAGGGAGTAGTTGGTTCTGGTTTTGTCTTGTTAGATAAAATAAGATATGAGAGGTTGTCTGTGAAACAGGTCCCTATAGGGACCCTGATCTCTGAGGGCCCTATAGGGACCCTGATCTCTGAGGGCCCTATAGGGACCCTGATCTCTGAGGGCCCTATAGGGACCCTGACCTCTGAGGGCCCTATAGGGACCCTGATCTCTGAGGGCCCTATAGGGACCCTGACCTCTGAGGGCCCTATAGGGACCCTGATCTCTGAGGGCCCTATAGGGACCCTGATCTCTGAGGACCCTATAGGGACCCTGATCTCTGAGGGCCCTATAGGGACCCTGATCTCTGAGGGCCCTATAGGGACCCTGATCTCTGAGGACCCTATAGGGACCCTGATCTCTGAGGGCCCTATAGGGACCCTGATCTCTGAGGGACCTATAGGGACCCTGATCTCTGAGGGCCCTATAGGGACCCTGATCTCTGAGGGCCCTATAGGGACCCTGATCTCTGACGGCCCTATAGGGACCCTGATCTCTGACGGCCCTATAGGGACCCTGATCTCTGAGGGCCCTATAGGGACGCTGATCTCTGACGGCCCTATAGGGACCCTGATCTCTGAGGGCCCTATAGGGACCCTGATCTCTGACGGCCCTATAGGGACCCTGATCTCTGAGGGCCCTATAGGGCCCCTGATCTCTGAGGGCCAGTTTAGGGCTGCCGAAGGAAAAACAGAAGGAAAAAACAGGAAAAATCCCATGTATGATCATTTTAATGACCAGGTTGCATCTCTACAGTTTATTTATTTATTGGTCTGAATCCAGTAATGTCAATAAACAAGCTGACTGGTGCTCGATGGTGAGTTAGTCGTAGTTTGATGATTTATATCATGTTGTTTTATGTTGAATCCTGCATTAACCTTCAGATCCTGCAGCGCCTTGTGATGGAATCAAATCTGCACTGAACTCGATGGAGAATGTAATAAAACCTAATAATGTAATAAAACCCAATAATGTAATAAAACCCAATAATGTGATAAAATATCCTGACTGATATAATTCCAGCTGATAAAAAGCTTCGAGCAGCTCTGGAGACTCGTCAACAAATCACGATCTCATGAAAACAACAACAAAACAACAAAACAACTTCCTGAAAATGTAATAAATCAATAATAATGTAATAAGTTATTACATTATCAGTAAACATGTTATTACAATATCAGTCAGGATATTTTATGACATTATTGGGTTTTATATCGTTTTTGATCGAGTTAAGTGCAACTTTTATTAAATTTTCAGTAGATTATTACATTATAACCCGATAATAAATAAAATAAAATCATGACTTTATGCGAGCCGTGAGGTCTGATAAACACAGCGTTGATCTTCTCTCCTCGCTGACTCAGCGTTTATTCTCGAGGGTTAGACTCCGTTAGCGGCGGCCACCAGAGACGCCGTCGGCCCAGCGGGGAGGAGGAGGAGGAGGAAGAGGAGGAGGAGGAGGAGGAGGAGGAGCTGAGGAGGAGGAGGAGGAGGAGGAGCTGAGGAGGAGGAGGAGGAGGAGGGGGAGGAGGAGGAGCAGGAGGAGCTGAGGAGGAGGAGGAGGAGGAGGAGGGGGAGGAGCTGAGGAGGAGGAGGAGGAGGAGGAGCTGAGGAGGAGGAGGAGTCTAGACACCTGTAACTCCTGCTGATGATAAAACCACGACACAGAGATTCATCCTGGCCAAGAAATGTATGTTTGGATTAAAAACTAACAACTGTAATTCATGGCGGGCCGCCGTTGGGCCGCGGGCCGCCGTTGGGCCGCGGGCCACACTTTGAGAAGCTGCAGAGTGAAGCAGAGCGTTCTAACAGACTGAATGTTAAAAAGCTGCAGCTTCATTGAATTTAGACTTTGAAGCCGCTGAGCTGTTTAAGGCAAAAACCTTCATGGTGAGGCGTTAAAGGGTTAAAGGTCACTAAATGTCTGAATGTGGAAGAACTCTAGAGATTCTGCAGCGTGTTGGAGGTCAGACGTGTTTATTAGTGAACATCCTACGAAGCTTCTCATTTATTCACTCTCACTTCCTGCTCTTCAGTCTTCAGTCTTCAGCTGCACAGTGAGACACTTCCACTCTATCTGAAACTCTTCACGCCACGATTCATATTTTCTTACACTTCCTGAAATCAAACTTGATTTCAACATAAATATGTTGAAATCAAGTTTGATCAAACCTGATCAGGGTTTGTCAGTGTGACTTCCTGTTCCTGAGGCTCAACTGGATGTTGTTTCTATTGTTTCTGTTGTTTCTGGTGTTTCTGTGTTTCTGGTGTTTCTGTTGTTTCTGGTCGTGTTTCAACACATCAGCATCGTGTTGATCAAGATTCTCAGGAATCAGTGACGTTTGTCCACTGATTCATGTTTTCACTGAAGGACCGAACGGCTGCTTGTGAGGCTGTTTTTCACTCGTTGTGTTTCCTGACAGCTGCAGCGTGGAGCAACAATAAATTAAAACCAGATGTTTTATGTACGTTTATATGTGTGCAGGGATTTAACTTGACTGAAGGAGTTTTTTAGTTGAAGTCTGGAAACTTTTCTGTAAATGTGTCCTTCATGGCTCAGAGTGGAAGACGGTCACAGATACTGTAGTTAAAGTGGGAATACAGTCATGGAAACATTATCAGACCTCCTGGTTTTCTTTAATTTCTTGTTCATTTTAATGTCTGGTTCAACTAAAGGTTTATTAGTTTGGACAAATATAATGATAACAACAACAATATCTGGTAAGAGTTTAATGTAAGAGCTGATATCTAGACATTTAACATGGTTTTATTGGTCATGATTTTGGTTATTATCAATAAAACCATGTTAAATGTCTAGATATCAGCTCTTACTGGTTCATTCCTGGTTCACTTTGGGTGAACTTCCACTAAAGTCACTTGCCACTTTAGACTCTTTCCTCTGTAGGGACGAGCCATGAATGAATGAATGAGTGAATCATGTCTGTACTGGGTCTGTGTCTGTGTTTATGTCTGTAGCTTCCTATTCTGTGTGGTGTTTGTCTAGTCTGTTGTGTTGTGGAGCACACTGCAGCAAATCCCTAACAACTTCTGTTGTCTGGCCATTAAAGTGTTGAATCTTGACTCTTGAATCAGAGTGACTGTGTAAACTTTAGACCGGACCTCCAGCAGCCCCTCCTCTCTAACTCCAGACTCTGGGACCTGGACTTCTAAAGGAAACGCAGCATTACTTTAACCAGAGAAGATAACTTGGTCCAGTCCTTCAGTCTTTCCTCCAGACGAGACGCTTCTAGTTCCCTTAATGAAAGCAGCTGCAGCGTCTTCATGTCTGCTGGTTCTGGAGCTCTGACTCCTGCTGCTGTCTGAATCTCCTCCTCTCTGAATGGGTTTGGTCTCATGGTCTCTCCAGGTTTAGGGTTCTCTCTATGGCTTCACTTTACCCACCACGTCTTCCCTACGCCGCTCTATGAAGGGACACAGAGCTGTGAACAGACTCTCTGAGTCTTTCCCTCCTTGTCAAGGTGTCAGTGGTCGTCTGCTGGTCAACTGTCCAGTCAGCAGTCGTCCTCGTGATGGTGGAGGCTTCACAACTAGACTGAGACCGTTTAAAGACATTTAAAGACCGTTTAAAGACCGTTTAAAGACCTTTAAAGGTGTTTGAGTTAATTAGCTGTGTGTCTTCAGTATTGAACCTTTTCACAATATTCTAATTTTCTGAGATACTGAATTTGGGCTTTTCATTAGTTGTCAGTTATAATCATCAAAATTTAAATAAAAAAACTAAAATAAATCAACTTTTACATGATATTCTATTATATGACCAGCACCTGTATATTATCACGATGGAAGACTTTATTTTTATGTAAACTGATCAAACTGACCCTTTAAATATGTTTAAATAAACCACTTTAGCATTAAATCCCGAGCTAGAGGAGGGATGGTTGCTTCATGTTCTAAATATATTATATATAAATATACATATATATATATATATTTATATTTGTACTAAAGAGAGTCAGAGTCTATCAGCTCCTGTAACAACTGTGTCAACAGTAGAAACTCTCAGAGATAAAACTGGTTTCAGGCTTCGTTTCTCTGTGGGAGAACTGACACCATTCTTCTTCTGTGGTGTCGTTATTTCCCGTCAGCAGCAGCTGGTTTCCATTCTGGTGTCAACACAAGAGGTCAGAGGTCACAGAGAGAGAGAGGAAGGAGGGCTCTCTGTACAGGAAACCACGTGACCTTTGACCTCCTCCTGACCTAAAATAACACACAGACTCAGCTGACCATTAGCCCTCTGAAGTCTGGAGAACATGACGAGAACTCTTTGGGTTTCTAAAGGAACTGGTTCCAGTGTTGGTTCTGACTGGGAACCAGTCTGTTCTCTCCCAGTGATCGCTCCACTCTGTATGGAGATTCATCTCACTGAGACAGGATCAAGTCTCTGTTCATCCTTTCAAAATAAAAGCGTCGTCATTGACCTCTGCATATAACCGTCAGTTACACTGTAAAAAGTGTAGATTTTAGGGTGAAAAACTGTTAAACCATGACAGTAAAAGACGTAAAATGATAAATGAGTTAATTCAGTTTGAGTAACAAAGAAACACTGAAAATGTATAAATCAGCCAAAACAGTTGTTTTTTTTTACTGTTTTTTTTACAATACATAACTAAAGGAGATACAGAGAATATAATCAGCCATAAACATTGTTCTGCATATTTAATTTAGTTTCTTGGTAACTAATAAAAGTCAGCTCGCCACTTCCTGTTTACAGTAAACATTCACAGTTTCTTCAGTGCAGAAATGAAATAGTTTAATTATGCTTCATTATCTTGTCTCCTAAATCACGTTGCTCATGACTCTGACAGTTAGTTATTATAGAAGTTAGAGTTCTGTGACTACAGAGCTGAAAGAATCTGAATAAAGTCTGAAAGTTTAAAGAAATGTTCAAGAAAAAGATCAGATGTTAGGAACCAGATTGTGAGTTTCATGTTTCCACATTCAGACAGTGAGACTAATTAACCTCCTGACTTTAATTCATCATCTTGTGTTTCATACATTTTCTTCTCTGGAAATATTTTTGCATTTTTATAAATATGCAGCAGAGTTACTGAAGCTTTTTCTTCAACACGCCTTGCAGACGACTATTATATAGTATAAATTATATATATATTTATATATATTATGAGAAATGTGGTATTTGTTCCTCTGCAGACTCAGTAAACCTGAAGCAGCTCACAGGATCATTTATTATCATCTGTCACATATAAAACATCAGATTTCAACTCAGCCAAAGTCATAAAAAATTAATGTCGTCTAAATCCAAAATCAGCTTTATTGTGAAAATATCTTTACACATTCAAGGACTGTGACTCTGGTTTATTTATTATTATTATTATTATTATTATTATTATAATTATCAGTGTTTGTGTTTCAACATGAGAAAAACTTGATAAAAAGACCAAAATGCGATAAAACTTTCAAAAATGCATAAAAGTTTTTCACTCTTCTGAGGTGTTTTTGTCCTTAAACAGTCAAACAGGAAATGGAAACGCTTCTTCAGAATAAGTTCTGACGTAGCGAATATTTAACTTAATGTGACCTGTGAGACTCTTTCCTTCAGAGAATTAATTTATGGGGAAACATTATGATATTTATATATTTCTACTTGGCCTGTTGTTGGATCCAGTTATCAGAGAAACATTTCCCCTTTAAATCATCTCTTCCTGCTGACGCCACGTTCATCTGGAGGATTAATGGAGTCTCATCACTGACTCTGCTGCAGCTGAAGCATCAAACTGCTTTCTGTTTCATCACAGTCACAGTTTATCATGTCGAGACAAGACTCAGTTTATAAAGTGTCCAGCTGCTGTGATGCTAAATACTGATAAAATGTGACTTTTAGTCAAATCATTGTGGTGCATTTCTCAACTTTTCCTTCTATTATCTGTAACAGCCTGATAAAACCAGCAATGTGTCCAAAACACCTCAAATAACTGCCTGTTGACCGATATGTGGAGTTTTTGGGCCACTAATTAATGTTTAACAGAGTATTGATCATCATGTCCCTGTTTGTTCAGACCAGACAGCCGGCTCCTCTCTTTGTTCTGAACTGGGTTAAAGGCCTTTAGTTAGCAGGCACACAGGTCAGTGATGCTAACATGCTAATGCAGATGCTAACCCTCCTGCCAGGAACGTTTCCCGCCTGGGGAGGAAACGACCAGCAGAACAAGTCTGTGTCAGTGTGTCGAAGTGAACCAGCATCCTGGTCCTGTCCAGACTCGCCTCTGGTATTTAATCAGTCACAGTTTGTTCAGGTACTTAAAGAAGTGATTCACTCATTAGTTACAGAAAGATTCAGCCTGCTGCTTCAGGAAACACAGTTTTCTCTTCATGTCCAGCAGCTTCTGTGACCTGAATGAGACTCAGCTCAACAACTTCACACATAGTTGGCATTCCTTCTGGCACGTTTTACTGGCAGTTACTGACTCGGGATGTTTCTGACTCTAGATAGATGGATAGATGGATAGATAGATAGATAGATAGATAGATAGATAGATAGATAGATAGATAGAGGAGGACAGGTTCCCGTCAGTTATTAGATGTTGATCTCAGTTGCATGTAAACTGGGACAAGGACAGAAATCCGATTAGACGCCAATATCAACTTTTAAGCATAGTTCAATTAAACTGTGCATGTAAACACACTGAGTACACAGTGCTAACAGGCTAACAGTTAGCTCTGTAGCAGTACAGTGTGTATGTGCTAACAGGCTAACAGTTAGCTCTGTAGCAGTACAGTGTGTATGTGCTAACAGGCTAACAGTTAGCTCTGTAGCAGTACAGTGTGTATGTGCTAACAGGCTAACAGTTAG
>NC_081519.1:45271223-45306223 GCF_030273125.1 Centropristis striata | reverse complement strand
GAGCTGCAACAATTATTCTATTAATGGAACAATAATCGATTATTAAATTAATCATCAACTATTTTGATAATCCAATAATTGGTTTGAGCAGTTTTTTAAAGTCAATAAGTCCAAATTCTCTGATTTCAGCTTCTTCAATGTGAATATTTCTGGTTTCTTTGTTCCTTTATGACAATAAACTGAATATCTCTTTGGTTTGTGGACAAAACAAGAGATTTGAGGACGTCATCTTGTGGAGAACGTGGCGTGATTGGACCCTTTAAATGCTGATGATGTCACTCTGTCCGTCTGTCCAGGTGTGACCACCTGCACGGTGACAGCAGCGAGGTGACAGGAAGTTCAGGCGTCATGGAGCTGAAGCTGAGAGAAGAGACGACAGCAGCCATGAAGACGACCAGATGACACCAGAGCAACCGATGACGCCAGAGCAACTGATGACACCAGAGCAACACCAGAGCAACCGATGACACCAGCGCAACCGATGACACCAGAGCAACCGATGACGCCAGAGCAACACCAGAGCAACTGATGACACCAGAGCAACCGATGACACCAGAGCAACCGATGACACCAGAGCAACCGATGACGCCAGAGCAACACCAGAGCAACTGATGACACCAGAGCAACCGATGACACCAGAGCAACCGATGACACCAGAGCAACTGATGACACCAGAGCAACTGATGACACCAGAGCAACACCAGAGCAACTGATGACACCAGAGCAACTGATGACACCATAGCAACACCAGAGCAACCGATGACCCCTGAGCAACCGATGACACCAGAGCAACTGATGACACCAGAGCAACACCAGAGCAACCGATGATGGCGACATAACAGGCTGAAGGTTTGACTGACAGCTCAACGACTCGCCGCCCCGCCCCCCGACGCCGCCGCGCCCACTCACCGCCCGTCCAACATGTTGCTGAGGAGGAAGCTGTGCGTTGCCGTGGTGATCGCTGCCATCCTCTTCCTCATGCTGGCCAGTCAGAGCATCCAGAGGAGACACTTCCTGTCGCCGGCCCTGCCAATCAACCAGGCCACGCCCACCAGCAGGGAGACAGGTGAGTCAGCAGAGAGACAGGTGAGTCAGCAGGGAGACAGGTGAGTCAGCAGAGAGACAGGTGACATCAGCAGGGAGACAGGTGAGTCAGCAGAGAGACAGGTGAGTCAGCAGGGAGACAGGTGAGTCAGCAAAGAGACAGGTGACATCAGCAGGGAGACAGGTGACATCAGCAGGGAGACAGGTGACATCAGCAGAGAGACAGGTGAGTCAGCAGAGAGACAGGTGACATCAGCAGGGAGACAGGTGACATCAGCAGGGAGACAGGTGACATCAGCAGGGAGACAGGTGACATCAGCAGGGAGACAGGTGAGTCAGCAGGGAGACAGGTGACATCAGCAGGGAGACAGGTGAGTCAGCAGGGAGACAGGTGACATCAGCAGGGAGACAGGTGACATCAGCAGGGAGACAGGTGACATCAGCAGGGAGACAGGTGAGTCAGCAGAGAGACAGGTGAGTCAGCAGAGAGACAGTATATATGTATATATGTATATATGTATATATATATATATATATATATATATATATATATATATATAATATCTGTAGTATCAGCAGCAGGTTAATACTATCAGCAGTATTAGTATTAACAGTATGATAACAGCAGAGCTCCCATGATGCATCTGTTCTCTGTCTGTAGTGGTTGAAGCCTCAGCTCCTCCTGCTGGTGTGACCTTTGACCCCCCCAGGACCCCCCCTCCCCCCCGGACCACCCAGCAGCCTGCAGAGAGCTCCAGGTAGGACCAGAGGTAGACTCTGTTTCCCATGATGCCTTGCTCCGTGTCTGACTCTGATTGGTCCTCCTTCAGGTCGTGTGGTTGTACTGAGTCGTGTATTTCTGACCTGAAGGAGTCCGACTGGTTCAGCCGGCGCTACGACCCCAACCAGCAACCCGTGCTCCGAGAAACCAGCAACCAGCTGGACGCCGGCGCCCTGGCATGGTGGCTGGTGAGACTTTAACATTAAAATATTACTTTATATCATAATATATTATTATATGACATAATATATTATTACTTTACCAGCTGGACCCGGCACCCTGGCATGGTGGCTGGTGAGACTTTAACACTAAAATATTACTTTATAATATAATATATTATTATATGTGAGACTATTAACACTAAAATATTACTTTATAATATAATATATTATTATATGTGAGACTATTAACACTAAAATATTACTTTATATGATAATATATTATTATATGTGAGACTATTAACACTAAAATATTACTTTATATGATAATATATTATTATATGTGAGACTATTAACACTAAAATATTACTTTATATGATAATATATTATTATATGTGAGACTTTAACACTAAAATATTACTTTATATGATAATATATTATTATATGTGAGACTATTAACACTAAAATATTACTTTATATGATAATATATTATTATATGTGAGACTATTAACACTAAAATATTACTTTATATGATAATATATTATTATATGTGAGACTATTAACACTAAAATATTACTTTATATGATAATATATTATTATATGTGAGACTATTAACACTAAAATATTACTTTATATGATAATATATTATTATATGACATAATATATTATTATATGACATTATATATTATTACTTTACCACCTGGAGCCGACGCCCTGGCATGGTGGCTGGTGAGACTTTAACACTAAAATATTACTTTTATTACTTTATGACATAATATATTATGACTTTTTATGATATACTATAATATTACTTTTTATGACATTATATTATGACTTTTATAAAATACTGTTCTAAGAGGTTTTTTAACTATTTTTTATAACCATAATATGATTCTTTATATGAACAGTTAGGCAAGTCACCAAAATAGATTTAAAAAAAACAATTGTAAAGATTTTCAGGCTTCCTGTTTTTCTTTGTGTTTGTCTGAATGTGGAGTTACCTTATTATTATATATAATAATAAATAATAATAAATAATAAGTGTGAGCTGCTCCACAGTAAATGATTGCAGGCTGCACTGAATCAATGTGTCGACACTGAGAATTGTTAAATCAGCAGAACTGCAGAACAAAGATTTATTATCAGAAGAATGTTTCATATTCTGCATGATTGTGTTTCAGTGTGTTTCAGTGAATAGTCACCAACGTTAATGAAAGTCTGTATTTCCAGAAAACGGAAACGTTAAATGTCTTAAATGTGTTTCTGTAGCAGCTGAGGGAGACAAATGTCTGAGTGTTTTTGCTGCATTTATAGATTTATCCTGCTGCAGGAACATTAGTAGATTACAGGAGGAAATGCTGCTAACACCATCAGTCTGATCTCAGTTTACTGGATCGACTGAAGGAACCAGATCTGCAGTCACACTGTAAACCCTTAATAAAACATAAAACTATCCTTTAAATCTTTATTCTCAATAATAATCATATGAAATAAATAATGTTTTCCTCCTCAGAGTCTCCAGCGGTCCGGTAACGACCAGACTCTAGAAAAAGTGATGTCAGAGATGTTTGCGGTCATTGCTCCGCCCACTGTGGACTTCAGGCCCCTCCCCTCTCGTTGCCGAACCTGCGCTGTGGTCGGCAACTCCGGCAACCTGCGACAGTCAGGAAGCGGCAACCTGATCGACGGCCACAACTCTGTGATCCGGTACGAACTACAGATATTATTATTTATTTATTTATATAGATATTATTATATATTTATTTATATTTATATTTACCCTCCTCCTCCTCGTCCTTCCTCTCCTCATCTTCCTCATCTTCCTCCTCCAAAGGATGAACAAGGCGGTGACTCGAGGGTTTGAGAAGGACGTTGGGAATCGAACAACGCATCACTTCCTGTACCCGGAGAGCGCCGTGGACGTCGGCCGCGGCGTCAGCCTCGTCCTGCTGCCGTTCAAACTCCGAGACCTGGAGTGGCTGACCAGCGCGCTGTCCACCGGACAGGTCAAAATGTACGAAACAGGTACCACTTTATTAGGTACACCAGTCATCTACAGCAGGACTGGTGTACCTAATAAACTGGTAAAAACTCAAAATCTAGAATATATGACATTAAACACATAGACACACATTTCATTAAAAAAAATGTACACATGACAATTATAATGTGTTTATTTCATAAAGAATTTTAATATTCTTCATGTATTTTATTAAATATATTTGGATAAACAAATATGTGAGTTATAATATTAGTAATATAAGAAATCAAAATTTGTTATAATATATAAAATGTTCAGAATGTATGAATATATTTCTGTGTTCAGGACCTACATGAGGGTAAAAGAACGAGTGGAGGCTGATAAAGACAAGGTAAAATAAATATTTACACGACCGTAAAGTCTAGTATATTATGTTTTTATGACATTTTCACCACATTTTTTAATGAAATTTTCACGACATACTATACTATGATGCTTTTTATGAAAATTTGACCTCATTAGGTTTACATAAAATATGTCGTTACTAAGAGGTTTTTTATTAAATTTAAAATGGGTCAAAATTGTCAAATTTAAAATGCCTAAAAATGCTTAAAATGGGTCAATTTTGCCAGAAGTGACAGTAAAACACCAATAATGGGAATGTCCAAAAATGACCCCCTAAAAAAAAGTCATACTATAGCATGTCGATTTATGTCAAATATGGTCATATTTTAAAATGCCTGAATTTTTGTGGAAAATGTTCAAATGTAGTTTGTTTCCAGGTTCTGGTGGTGAATCCGGCGTTCTTCAAGTACGCCAACGATCGTTGGACCGAAGGTCATGGTCGTTACCCGTCCACCGGCATGCTGGCCATCATCTTCGCTCTCCACACCTGTGACCAGGTATTTTTCATTTACCTCGTCACATTTAAACAACCAAAAACATTTCAGATTTAGAGAGTTTGCTTTTTAATACAGTGATGACTACGGTGGCCCTGAAGTGCAAATCACAACGACAAAACAGAAAACACAACAGCAGCTGTGTTTTCTGATTTGTTGTTGTGTTTTGCTCTTCAGGGCCGCCGTAGATGATTCAATGTGACCAGAACTGACTGAAAATAAAACTAAAGCCACTAAAGATGTGTCCCAGTATGTCATGTTGGTTAGATGTGTCCCAGTATGTCATGTTGGTTAGACGTGTCCCAGTATGTCATGTTGGTTAGATGTGTCCCAGTATGTCATGTTGGTTAGATGTGTCCCAGTATGTCATGTTGGTTAGATGTGTCCCAGTATGTCATGTTGGTTAGATGTGTCCCAGTATGTCATGTTGGTTAGATGTGTCCCAGTATGTCATGTTGGTTAGATGTGTCCCAGTATGTCATGTTGGTTAGACGTGTCCCAGTATGTCATGTTGGTTAGACGTGTCCCAGTATGTCATGTTGGTTAGATGTGTCCCAGTATGTCATGTTGGTTAGATGTGTCCCAGTATGTCATGTTGGTTAGATGTGTCCCAGTATGTCATGTTGGTTAGATGTGTCCCAGTATGTCATGTTGGTTAGATGTGTCCCAGTATGTCATGTTGGTTAGATGTGTCCCAGTATGTCATGTTGGTTAGAC
The DNA here is from genome assembly GCF_030273125.1 of Centropristis striata. Taxonomy (NCBI): domain Eukaryota; kingdom Metazoa; phylum Chordata; class Actinopteri; order Perciformes; family Serranidae; genus Centropristis; species Centropristis striata. Next base: position 45,300,643 of record NC_081519.1, on the reverse strand, counting down.
GTGTCCCAGTATGTCATGTTGGTTAGATGTGTCCCAGTATGTCATGTTGGTTAGATGTAGGGATGGGTACCGAATTCGGTACTTTTATAGGTACCGACCGAATTCCATCGGTACTACCGAGTACCGATTCATGTAAAATCAAACGGTACCATGTTTCGGTACCTAAACGGCGTTACCTTTAAACTGATCATTGATTTCAACCTGTTTTCATTTAACGTCTTTGATTAACAAGCGTGCTGACGATCGCACTATTTTTAATTTTTTTATTTACCTCCTCATCTGGTCCTGTCTGCTCACCGCGGCCACTAGCTGCTGCCCTCTTCCGCCCCGGCGCAGAGACGAACAGCCGGCTCTAGGCCTGCTAGCCGCCAGCTGCTAGCCGCTAGCCTCCAGCTGCTATCTCTCCAGTGTCTCTACCCGGGCTTGGCCTTCGTCTGCCTCCAGATTAGACCTTCCTTACTCCGTTTGCTCTCTCCATTCTTCTGTAGACCAGTCATTAGCAGCTAGCAGCTAGCTGCTGCATCTCTGGTCCTCCGCTAATACTCCGCTCTTCAACTCAGGAATATTACCTGCCACTTTATTTCAAACTGCGTCGCTGAAATTAAATCCCTCAGACTCCTGCGTCATCCTCCATATGTGCACAGAGCAGCGCGACTCAACTTTGTTTATTCCAACCACGCCACGCCCACAATACTGTCTGACCGGTGCTCCGCCCACAGCTACGACGTCATCACAACAAAACACACGTGCACTTGCAACATTTTTTTTTCTTTTCTCCTCCGTGCTTTGCCACCTGAGAGCTCCTCTGCATTCTTTGATAACGCTCCAACCTTCATGTTACAAAATGCACGTTCACTCAACAATAAAGCACTGCTCATCCTGGATTTTATATTGTTTTGATATATTTTTTAAACTTTATATTTTGAGAAATAAATATGTTGAATTGAAAAAATTTGATTTTATTATTAAACAAATTAACATTTATTACCACATAAACAAACGCAAAAGTACCGAAAATTGGTACCGTTGAGTACCGGAACCGATTCCCAGGTACCGGGTATCGGTACCGTATCAGTTCAAATGTGAAAGGTACCCATCCCTAGTTAGATGTGTCCCAGTATGTCATGTTGGTTAGATGTGTCCCAGTATGTCATGTTGGTTAGATGTGTCCCAGTATGTCATGTTGGTTAGATGTGTCCCAGTATGTCATGTTGGTTAGATGTGTCCCAGTATGTCGTGTTTCAGGACGTCTCTGTCTGTGTCCAGGTGTCGGTGTTTGGTTATGGTGCTGACCAGCAGGGTAACTGGCATCACTACTGGGAGGAGAACCGCTACGCTGGAGCCTTCAGGAAGACCGGCGTCCACAGCGCCGACTTCGAAACGCAGATCATCCATCAGCTCGCCAAGGAGGGCAAGATCAGCCTGCACCTGTGACACAACCACTAGAGACAGACGGACCAGTTCACTAGAGACAGACGGACCAGTTCACTAGAGACAGACGGACCAGTTCACTAGAGACAGACGGACCAGTTCACTAGAGACAGACGGACCTGTTCACTAGAGACAGACGGACCTGTTCACTAGAGACAGACGGACCAGTTCACTAGAGACAGACGGACCAGTTCACTAGAGACAGACGGACCAGTTCACTAGAGACAGACGGACCTGTTCACTAGAGACAGACGGACCAGTTCACTAGAGACAGACGGACCAGTTCACTAGAGACAGACGGACCTGTTCACTAGAGACAGACGGATGGACCGACCACATACAGACCTAAAAATGGACTGACTGATATACTGACTGACTGATGGACTGACAGATCTACGGACTGTCCTCCTTTTACCACTTTGTTTTGTTGTTTGTTGAGACCAGAACCAGCCTCATCTGGTGTGGAAACCAGAGTCTGTCTTCCTGTGGGACTCTGGACCGTTCATGTTGCCGGGTTTTCTTGTTTGGGGGCGATCTGGACAGGAATCAGTGATCTGGACAGGAATCAGTGATCTGGACAGGAATCAGTGATCTGGACAGGAATCAGTGATCTGGACAGGAATCAGACTTCTTGCATGTCAATCACCACGTCTGCCTTGAGTCAAAGATCCAGGCGTGCTGGATCGAAGCCGATGCTGGACTGCCATATTTTTTGCATATCTGGATGTTGCCTTTCGGGGTTGGGAGGATCTTAACCTGCCACCTCCACTTACTGGGCTAAGAGTTCTGCAGACTCCTGCTGGTTTGAATGAGTTCCAGCTCAACTTGAACCCACAGACTGTTTTTCAGGACCCTCCACTGTTCAGACAGACCGTCCTGCCGTCTGAGACGGCGAGAATCAACCACAGAAGTTTTTGCTCTGAGCGGGAAACAACCACAGACTTTTTATATATTTTTTGTGGATTTTATAGACATTAAACAGGGAAAACCTCTTTTTTTATCAAAGCACTTTGCCCTGAAGAAGAAATGGCACCAAGCGTTGCCATGTTGCGTTGCTTCTCTATCCAACCACGTTACAAGACATTTTATATTTTATATTGTTTATAATCCATCCATTTATTCTGAATGAATCTAAATGTAAACCGTCCTGATCTGGAGGACGCTTCTGTCCTCACAGACTTTGAGCTGGAAACAGGACAACAACGTTTAAAGTTTCTTCTCACGCCTACATGTAAGCCAATGACACTTCCTGTCTCGACCATATATGGAGCGGGAGGAAGTGAGTGGGAGGAGCCTGTGATTGAGCTTCTCATGTGGTCCACAGTGATTCAACAGTCTGTTAGTTTTCACTTCATTCAGTGATTGAAGGACGAGTTTCCAGCTCCAGGAGCTGAGAGGTGAAGTCAAACTTAGAGTAGGGCTGCACAATTAATGGAATTTAATCATGATCACGATTTTAGCCGCCACGATTAAATTAACCTGATCATCGGCAATATTTCCATTTTAAAATGTGTCTCTCCTGCAGATCTAATCAACACTTTCTACCCCAGTAGTCCACCAACCACCAGGGGGCGACGCAGAGTTCAGGCTTCATGTAGCTGCCTGAATAAATAAATAACCAGCGAGCGCTGAGCAGGATGTGATGTATAGTGTTGCTATATTTAGCGCCTATTTTTCAAAAAAGCAACTGGAGACAAATCCAGAGACTTTTTCTGGTGTTATTGGAGACTTTTGGAGACTCGTTCTTACTGTAAGAACGAGTCGAAGCGGCACAGTCCTCCCGCAGCAGTCTCTCCCAGCTGCAGATGCCGGAGGGGATGTTAACCCCTTAGCGTCCAGTCTGCAAATTGCTAACAGGCTAACAGTTAGCTCTGCTGCTGCAGGAGGTGTTAGCTTAGCGATCTCTGTTTGTTTACAACAAGCACCAGACACTAAAAACTGTTGCTGTTGTTTGTTTAAAAGTAGTGCAATAAAAACATAGATGTTTCCCCAAACATGATGAATAATCATGATGAATAATCATGATTAATAATCATGATGACAATATTGATCACAATAATAATGATGATCATTTAGTCCATAATGGTGCAGCCCTGCTTCAGACTGTTGGACTTCATGGACGACGTGACGGAGCTCCTCCTCGGCTGACGGGAGCAACAAAGACGAGGAGACAGCACGACATTTAACTAAAGATTTATTAAACAGAACGTAACAAGGACAAAGTCAAACAATCAGTAAGACCACCAGCGTGTGTGGCTGTGTGGACGAGTGGAAGATTTTAGTGCAATGTGAGTCCAAAACCAAAAACCAACCATGTGAATGAAGAGAGCGAGCAGGACTTCCTGTTGTCACACTGTGAATGTACAAAAACCTGCTGGTTGTCCATCAGCCGTCTGAATGTTTACACTCTGAGGAGCTTCAGGACGTTTCACACACTAAGTTTGAGTCTCAATCTCAGTTTGGTCGTTCGTCTTAGAAACAAGAAGTTTCTTTCAGCTTCTTTTGTGTTTTGAAGAGAAACATATTTTCAATCAAAGCATAAATATTGTCCAGACAGCAGATGATCACATGAAGGAAGAACAAATTAAAAACAAAAGTAATTTGTTTATTTGTCCATTCGTCCGTCTTTTAAATTATCATTTAGTTTCTTTGCTTTGACAAAAACTGTTTTAGTCATATTTTTTGTTTTCAAAGATCATTTATTAATACATTTTAACCTAATTTTCATTGTGTAAATGGTCGTAATTGTATATATTTTTTTAATTGATACGTTTGAAATCTGAAAATTTAAATTAAGAAATCGCATGCTGTAGATTCTGATTTTACAGAAATCTTGTTTAAATGCTGGTAAGAGAAGCTAATGTTAAAAAAAAGTAACCGGTTTATTGACTAAATGCATCAACAATCTGACAATAACTTTTCTACTTATTTTTTTAAGAAGTAAGATAATCAAGGTACCAAGGTTATAATAGTTTGAATTTGAAAACAAAAATTGACAACGAAATTAAAACTAAAACTGATGAAAAATCACAGTTAGTTTTTAGTAGTTGTAGTTTAGTTTTTATTAGTTTTAGTTTAGTTTTTATTAGTTGTAGTTTAGTTTTTATTAGTTTTAGTTTAGTTTTTATTAGTTTTAGTTTAGTTTTTATTAGTTGTAGTTTAGTGTTTATTAGTTGTAGTTTAGTTTTTATTAATTGTAGTTTAGTTTTTATTAGTTGTAGTTTAGTTTTTATTAGTTATAGTTTAGTTTTTATTAGTTGTAGTTGTTTTGTAATGGGGTATTTGTTGGGTCCAGATTCAATAAGGTCACAGTAAATGTTTCCTTTATTTCCTTTGTCTGATCCATCTCAGCCCCAATAAGTTTATTAAGTCATAAAACCAGATAGATGAAATAGATTTCATATCAACCAAAAAGGTTTACGGAGGAAAAAAGTTGACAAAGACGGAAACGAAGGACATTTTCACTATAATTTTAGTTAGTTTAGTTAGTTTTGGAACCACAAAATACAGTTTCAGTTAGTTATTGTTTTTATAAAAACTCGTTTTTATTTTTATTTCAGTTAACGAAAATGTTTTTCAGTTCTAGTTTTGGTTATTTCGTTAGTTTTCATTAACTTTAATAACCTCGGTGGGAACATTAGCGATCTCTTTGTTTTCTTGGTGTAAATGACCCGAACATGGAGGTTTCCAGCTTGAATACAAATACTATTTTGACTTAATAGACGCCGAGCTAGACGACCATTTTCAGTTTGATTCTGGCAAAAAACTTTGATTGACCAAATGTTTCAGAGCGACCTGGCAGTGTGAAGCGGCTCCTCAGAGACTCAGTCTGCTTCAGACTCAGTTGTTGGTGCATCGTTTATTATCTTGGAGGAAGAAGAGAAGGAGATCTCCAGTAGATCTGTCTCTACAGAGACCTCTGTCTCTGGAGAGACAGAAGTCTCTCCAGTAGATCTGTCTCTGTAGAGACCTCTGTCTCTGTAGAGACCTCTGTCTCTGTAGAGACAGAAGTCTCTCCAGTAGATCTGTCTCTGTAGAGACCTCTGTCTCTGTAGAGACCTCTGTCTCTGTAGAGACCTCTGTCTCTGGAGAGACAGAAGTCTCTCCAGAGACAGAGGTCTCTACAGAGACAGATCACTGTAGAGACTTTCTGTCTGAAGCAGCTGTTGGAAGGAGAGTTTCTAGACGATGGGCTCTGTGTTGGAGCAGCCTGAAGCCGCTATAAATAATCTTAAATGCTGGATCTGGTGGAGGCTGCTGCTCTGACGTTGGCTTGGCTGCTGTTTGAAGTTGAACCTGGAACAAGTCGGTCGACTGCTGAGTCATCGAAAGCTGCAGTTTAATGTGAAACAGCTGCTGCTTCTTTTATAGTTTTTTTGTGCTGGGATTTAACTCTTTGCTGGCTTCTCCAGGAAGAAACCCTGCTGGGATAACTGGGAAGTGTTCCAGTGACGAGGAGAGCCAGCCAGGAAACACCAGAGCAGCAGCCCTGCAGGTCACGTCCCATCAAAGGTTTTGGAATTTGCAGACTAAGTTGTAGTTAAAAAGATTTACGTCCTCAAAGTGTTTGTTGCGAGTCTAAATCCAAAGTTGTGCTTCTTAGATTCCCTGCAGTAAATGTGGATCATTTCCACGAGGAATGCAGTCGAGCAATCATGATGTTTATGTTTCATAGCTTTAATTCAGCTCATCATCTTTAAACTGTGACTGTTAAAAAAAGAACGACTTAACAAATCAACCTGCTGATCACCAACTCATTCATTCATGTAACCAAACAGACAGAAGCACTGTGATATCCCACATAATAAATAAACCACCGCTGTCACTGAATGAAATAAAGAAAATATGAAACTAAATGAGTTTTTTCTATTAAAAAAACAACTCTGGAGGTAAATGTTGACAATCAAACCCAGATGAGTTCTGCAGAGAAAGTTGATGTTTATAAAAGTGTTTTACTGCCACAATAACAAAAAATCAGCTCATTATTCAGCAGAACATGTGATCAGTTATGTTATTAGGACTTTTTCTGTGTTAACACTGAATACTGGAGCTTCCACCGCTGATAAAGGCTCTTTATTTATGTACCATTTAAGTCTGTTGGTGATCCTGCTTATGTTTCAATACTTAAAATTAAAAGCTAATTTCAACCAATTTAGGATTGAAATTTTGCCAAATTATTCAGTTTCAATAAGAAACATTTTGTCATGAGCACAAATCAGTTTATTTTGTTGTCACACTGATAAAAAGGTCTAAAACCAGATCAAACAGTAAATCTGAGGGAAATGATCTTGCTGCATGGACAGATAATTTACCTTGACAAGATTTATTAAATTAAGATTATTAAATCTAGAAATAAACATGTTGAACAGTTAAAATAATAAATTAACTCTTAAAACCAGATAAAGTAAAGCTGCAAGCAGTGATGAACTGGCCCGAGCAGAGTGACCTGATGATTATTTGGTTCTTACCAAGATAAAAAAAAACTTTAGATTTAGAATTGTTAGAGATTTACTGTTAGAGAAGATTTACTGTTTGATCTGGTTTTAAACACCTTTTTTACAGTTCATACCACTTATCGTTATGTTGAGTTATACAAATATTTTCTTGTTTCACAATATTCATTTTGTAAAAAGGAAAAAATGTTCGATATAACATGATGAAAGTTTCTTGTTGAAACTGAATTATTTGGTACGTAGCGATAATAAAATCCGTCCTGAAAGCATTAAAGTATCTTGTTCTAATGTGAAAATGTTTCGTGACTAACTGAGTGGAAACGTTTGTGATATCGTGGCAGGAACTCATTTTTACTCACTGAGGCGTTTTGATATCTGGAGACATCGAAGGCAGCTGGAAGCTTCAGCTGTCTCCTTTCAGGCTCCGCCTCCTCTGATGTCATTCCTCTGTTTCCCACAATGCTTTGTGCTCTGGTCACTGGTTGGACCGCGTGGGCGAGGAGGCGGAGCCTGAGACGGGACAGAAGCAGCTTGTGTGGCGGCGTCTCCGCCGGATCAACAACAACAACAACAACAAACACATGACGATAAAAACAACAGGAAAAATAAAGTCAACTGAGTTAAGTAAGCAAGTTAAGCAAGTTAAGTCTCTGTGTGCTTAATAAAATATTACTTTTAATTTAAAATAAATAAATAAATTAAAGTATTGAGCTGATCGGCTTGTGTGAGGCAGACGGAGACGTTATCACATGACCCGAGCTACAAACAGACCAGATCCAGAATGGGACGCGTCCACAACGCTGACCACGCTTCTTCTTCTATGGTTTCTAGTGAAACAGCCCAAAATATACCTCCAACCCTCTAGTGACTAGAAAAAACTATAACTATACCTCTTTGTTTTGGTCAAAATTAAGTGATAACTAAAAATGAAACCATGATTTCGTTTGTGCTTTTGTATGTAATTTATTCTACGTAAAGTCTTCCAGCTGGACTCTGGGCCTGTAAAAACTGTTGAAACCTGATATATTTAAAACAAGTCAGTGTGCTTCTGGGTGTTAAACGTTTTGTTTAACTAAAGGTCTTGGGTGAACGCGTCCCTAGATTCTGGATTCTGAACTAAAAGGTCACCTGAAACGTCTCCGTGTTAACAGAAGGCATCAGAAACTCTGGAGGTCTGAGCTGGTCGGGACCGGATCAGTCCAGAGTCCCGGGACAAAAACCTGAAAGTCTGAGCCCAGCTTCAGCTGCTGCTCAGTTCTGTTTCATCTGGTTTGGTTTGGTTCTCCTGAGCTCCAGGTTGTGGTCTGGATCCGTCCTGGTCTCTGGTCTGGATCCGTCCTGGTCTCTGGTCTGGATCCGTCCTGGTCTCTGGTCTGGTTCGGCCAACATTCAGTCTGAGAGCAGCTGGACGAAGGAGGATGGAAACAAACCTCTCTGGTCCGGTTCATCCTCTATATAACCATGCTGCACACACACACACACACACACACACACACACACATTGATTCTTTCATCACCAAATATTTAAATTTAGTTTCAAGTCTTCTTTTTTAAAGCACATATCTTAGTTTTAGTCCCAACTGTCATTTAATGATTGTTTTACTGTTTACAGATCCAGTTTTATCAAGTCTGGAGAGCGAAAAAAACACATGAAATGAGATTTTGAGCCAGACAACATTTAGCTTGAAAGCATGATGGAATTAGCAAGCTAGCATGCTAAAAGGTGGTGAATTCTGCTTTCAAGCTTTGCTGGTTACAGAAAATTAGCCAAACAAAACTCACTCATCTGGCAAAAGCAATAGCTGTGTTTCCTTTAGGGGGAAGAGTGGCCGCTGGGAAAGTATCAGGCCACGCCTCTCTAAAGTCTCAGGCCACGCCCTCTCTAATGTCTCAGGCCACGCCCTCTCTAAAGTCTCAGGCCACGCCCTCTCTAAAGTCTCAGGCCACGCCCTCTCTAATGTCTCAGGCCACGCCCTCTCTAATGTCTCAGGCCACGCCCTCTCTAAAGTCTCAGGCCACGCTCTCTCTAATGTCTCAGGCCACGCCCTCTCTAAAGTCTCAGGCCACGCCCTCTCTAAAGTCTCAGGCCACGCCCTCTCTAAAGTCTCAGGCCACGCTCTCTCTAATGTCTCAGGCCACGCCCTCTCTAAAGTCTCAGGCCACGCCCTCTCTAATGTCTCAGGCCACGCCCTCTCTAAAGTCTCAGGCCACGCCCTCTCTAAAGTCTCAGGCCACGCCCTCTCTAAAGTCTCAGGCCACGCCCTCTCTAATGTCTCAGGCCACGCCCTCTCTAAAGTCTCAGGCCACGCCCTCTCTGAAGTCTCAGGCCACGCCCTCTCTAATGTCTCAGAAGAAGAAGAGCCTCCGGCCCCCGCGGCTCGTTAAGAAGAGCCTCTGGCCCCCACGGCTCGTTAAGAAGAGCCTCCGGCCCCGCGGCTCGTTAAGAAGAGCCTCTGGCCCCCGCGGCTCGTTAAGAAGAGCCTCCGGCCCCGCGGCTCGTTAAGAAGAGCCTCCGGCCCCGCGGCTCGTTAAGAAGAGCCTCTGGCCCCCGCGGCTCGTTAAGAAGAGTCAGAACGAGTCTCCAAAAGTCTCCAGTAACACCAAAAAAAGCCGCTAGATTTGTCTCCAGTCGCTTTTTTGAAAAGAAGTCTCTAAGGGGGTCTGAAAAGTGGCTAAATATAGCAACAAAGTCACTAAGTTGCCAACACTGCTTCACCGGCTTTTACAAATGTTGCGTGTTGTTGTGGCGTCCAGTACTACGTCACATCCTGCTTAGTGTTCTATCCAATCAGCAACCAGGCTGTTTACAGGAGAGAATAAAGACCCTACTCTACTACAGGGACTAAAGAAGTCCTGACAAAAGACCCTCAGGACGGCTCGTATTCAGATTAGAGGCGTTTCAGAGAGTGAGACCCTCATTCTGGGTATTAGACTGTAGTGGAAACAGCCCTAATGTGCTTTTCTACAGCGTGACAAGAGTGTGTGACTGAAGCATTAAGTTGTTCAACTTAGTTTATTTCACTTATTTAGTGGCTAGCTTGTTAGCTAGCATTCTGCTGCCTCAGCTTTTGTCTCTCTTGAGGTCCTGTTTACCTGTTACAGACTGATTTCTGTAGTTGACATCAGGATGATACGTACCCACCAATCACTGTCCTCCTGCCCCAGGACCACCAGCACCTGACCCTCAGAGAAGCTCAGCTCGTCGTGGTGGTCCGCCTGGCAGTCGTACAACGCCTCGACCCGGCGGCTGGTCGCCCCCCGAGGCTGGAGCACAACAGCAAAACACTGACAATTATTTGGTTCTTACCAAGATAAAAAAAACTTTAGATTTAGAAGTGTTAGATCATTTATCTGGTTTTAAGAGTTAGGGTTACCCTAACAAGACGGGTATTTAATAGGGAGGGAGGATAATTTGAGGAAACTTTTTAGCTCATAATTTCGATTTTTAATCTCATAATTTCAATTTTTTAGCTCATAATTTCGCCTTTAATCTCATTGACCCAACTCGGGTAAAAATTTAAAAATTAATAGCGGCGGGGCGGGGTGTGAAAATAGATGCGGTTGCACCGGCGGGTCAAATTATTAAATAAATGCGGAGAACCTCGACCCAGAAACTCTTCTCATGTCGTCTGCTTGTTTAAAGCTTCTCACCAATGATCGGCGAGGAAGCGGCTGGGGGGCGGGGCGTCGCTGGTCGCTGTCGAAGCTGTGGGAGCGCGGGCTGGTCGGAGAGCTGGTGGGCGGAGCCTTCCTGGTCGGGTGCAGGAAGTGGGAGGAGCTGTCATCACTCTCCGCCCTCCGAAAACCTCCAACAGGGACAGAATATAACTTTAAATATTAAAACTTACATATAAAACTTAAAATATTTACATTCATATTCAGGAATCTGTTTTTCAGAGGACAGAAATCACCTTTTATCTACTGATAATAACCTTTTTACATTTATGTGTGAACATTTTTACTACAAAATAAATATGATGCAATTTACTGTAAATCTGCCTTTAAAAAAAAGAAGAAAAATAGACTAAGAGAGTATTCTAGGAATGCAACAAAGAAGAAGAAATCCTTCGGGACTAAGAATAAAAATAAATAAATAAATAATAATTTAAATAAACAGTCGGGACCTCGCAGGCCGTTACCTGATCGGGCCCAAAAAGATGAATAAGAAGCTGGAAATAGGAACTTACACTTTTTAAATAAAGTAAGTTACTTACAATTATTTCTATTATCTATTAAGCTGCAAAAAACCTATTAAATCAATTAATTATTTTGCTATTAATGAGCCGAAGTCCAAGGCCACACACTTAAATTAATGCAAACGTTTTCACATTTTATTCTACTAATTTTTGACTAATTTTGACTTTATTTCTAGAATAAAGATCATAAAAAGCACAGATGTAAGAGAGATGTAAAGTGATCTGTTTTGAGTGTTGGATAACAGATTATATTTACAGTCCAACCTGTGGAGGAGGAACGGTAAGGGAGAAATAAAAACTAAAGCCATAAAAACTTCTTCACATGATGGATTCATCAGACTGATAAAACAGATGTTTGTGGACAGGAAGTACCTCGTTCTCGTTCTGGTCTTTCAGTCAGCGAGCTGAGAGGAGAAGACGGACTGGAACAGACGAGAGGGAGATTATTTTACAATTATAATAATAATTATAGTTTATTATCTCAATATAAAAACTGTAGTTCCCCTTCAGTCCACCAGAGGTCAGTACAGTCTCTCTGCAGGTCTCAGGGGGTTTAAATCAAGTTTGTATTTTTGAATTTATTTATTTATTTGCACCATAAGAAAAGACAATTACAAAAAACAGAAATTAAACTAGAAAAGTAAGTGTGGGAGAGGTTAAAACCCTCTATGGGCTAATAAAAACAACAACAATGAGAGAAAACAACAACAAACAACAACAAAACAGAAAACAATACAAGTGTCATTTTATAGCACAAGCAAAATAGGAACTTAAAGAAATAAAAACCTGGTGTGTGTATAAGTGTAAAATTATTATTATTATTATTTGAGTGTTTGAGCAATAAGAGATAATGATCCAATGACAACTAGACTGGAAAATAAACTATTAGGGCTGAATATATATATATATGAATATGATAATTCCTGCTGTCTGGAGCCTCTGGAAGCAAAATAAAGTGTGTATTGAGACTTTTCTTCTTCTTCTGTTTCTTCAGATATGAAAATGATGATTTCATTAAAAACAGAAAAAGCTGCAGCTGTTATTGATGTTTATCTGGTGTTGTTATTTTTCTGAATGTTGTAGATTTATCTGTTTACTGCTGCCTTTGATTTCTTCACATAATCACATATAAAATGTGCTCATGTGAACTGGTGTTACTGTGTAACTTTCACACTTTTGTCTATAAAAATGGAGAATCCAGAGTGGAATGATGTCATGACGGGCCGAGAGCCAATCAGAAGACTCGTTTCTTTAATTGGGGTTTATTCTTCAGGTTGTGTCTCAGATACTCACACACACTTCTTAAAGGAGGAGTCTGGACCGCTGTAGATCCTGGGACTGGCTGGTAACCTGAACTCTACACACACACACACACACACACACACAGAGACACACACACACACACACACACACAGAGACACACACACACACACACATAGACACAGACACACACAGACACACATAGACAGAGACACACACACACACACACACAGAGACACACACAGACACACACACCCCCACACACACACACACACATAGACACAGACACGTACCCAGAGTTAGCAGAGTTAGCATTAGCTCGTGAGTGTGGAGGTTAAGCTAGTGCAGAGAGCCTGGTGTTACCGTGCTTGCTGGACTCGGAGCTGCTCCTCTTGTGGCGGACGGCGATGGGAGGAGGAGTCGACTTCCTGTTTCCTGTCAGGGAGAAGAACACCTCCCCCTCTTCCTCCTCCTCCTCCTCCTCACCACCTCCTTCCCCACCAGCAGCAGGAGGAGGAGGAGGAGGAACATTAGGAGCTGGAGGACAACAGAAACAGATCATTGTTTCTGTTTTCAGAAGATATCGTGTCAATAATCACGTTTTAATTTGCTGTTGATGGAAACTCAACTCTGCTGTGAGCTGATGGATTAAATTTACCACATTAAACATTATAGTTTGGGTAGATTTAACCTATTAGTGTGGTATTACTACTTTAACTTACAGGATCATCTCAATAAATTAGAACACACTGATAAAAAGGTCTAAAAACCAGATCAAACAGTAAATCTAAAGGTCTAAAACCAGATAAAACAGTAAATCTAAAGGTCTAAAACCAGATCAAACAGTAAATCTAAAGGTCTAAAACCAGATCAAACAGTAAATCTAAAGGTCTAAAACCAGATCAAACAGTAAATCTAAAGGTCTAAAACCAGATCAAACAGTAAATCTAAAGGTCTAAAACCAGATCAAACAGTAAATCTAAAGGTCTAAAACCAGATCAAACAGTAAATCTGAGGGAAATGATCTTGCTGCATGGACAGATAATTTACCTTGACAAGATTTATTAAATTAAGATTATTAAATCTAGAAATAAGCATGTTGAACACTTAAAATAATAAATTAACTCTTAAAACAAGATAAATGATCTAACACGTTTTTTTTTATCTTGGTAAGAACCAAATAATTTGCAGCGTATGATGTAAAGTCCATTTCAGTTGTTCAAGTCAACCAAGAATTGAGTCACATAGATGACAGACTGTTTACATATTAAACAGACTTTTACTTCATTAAATGTAAGCCATAATCATTATAATTAGAATAAATTAAATAAATGAAGACATGAAATGTTTCATTCTGTGAGTAATGGATCTATAGAATGTGTTATTGAATTAGTCACATTAATAAACTTTTCTATCATATTATAGAAACGTTACAGATGTGAAAATAAAACAGACAACACTCAGAGTGGGACCTGACCTTTGACCCTGGGGGGCAGAGGAGGTGCAGGTGAGGAGGGAGGAGGAGGAGGAGGGCTGGAGGAGCAGCCAGAGGGCCGGCTGTGGAGCTCCATGGCCATGGCCAGCCTCCTCCCCACACTCAGCAGACCTCCTCCTGCTCCTCCTGAGACCCCCGAGGAGGAGGAGGAGCAGAGCGGGGGACCGGAGGAGGAGCAGAGAGGGGGGCCGGAGGAGGAGCAGAGAGGGGGGCCGGAGGAGGAGGAGGGGCCGGACTGACTGAAGCTGAAGGGCCGCGAGGTGAAAGAGAAGGAGGAGGTGAAGGAGGAGGAGGAGAAGGAGCGCTCCTTCTTCACGGGACCGTTCTGAGACAGAAGAAGAGTGAGAGGCAACAAATTAACATTATTATTATAATTATTAATGTTTGGACTCAATGTGAGCAAGACTGAACTACATTTAGATACATTTATAAAGTCTTCAGACAAACAGATGCAGAAGAATAGAAGAAGAATAAAACAGAATAATAATAATAATAATGTGATATAAGAAGAATAGAAGTTCAAATTAATGTCATGCTTAATTAAAAAACACATATATATATATATATATGTATATATATATATATATATACTATTAATGATAATGACAACAATAATAATAATAATGACTAATTGTCTTTGAAAAATTGTCTTATTTGTGTTTTATTACTCAGAGTATTTAAACAAAATGTTGGTAGTTGTTTCTAGTATTTGTGTGACAACAAAGAGCAAAAGAAAGAAATGTAAAATGTGAAAATTAATTTGTGTATCTTCCTGCTTCACCTCCACAAAGTTTCATGCGAACACGTCCCGTAATGTTTCATGTGATCCTGCTGAAAAACAGACAAATCAAACCAAAAACCTAAAACAGTACTAGTCACCTTTTCATCAAAGTCATCGTCGCTGTCGTAGAGATCGTCATGGCGGAGACGCCACTCGTACTCCACATGGACGTGATGGTCAAACTGGTTGGACTGGGCCTGCTGCAGCTGCACCAGAACAGGAACAGGAACATATTTAGTAACAGGAACAATAACAGTAACAGGAACAATAACAGTAACAGTAGGGCTGCATGATTATGGCTCGCGGAGAAAATAGAAATGCTACCTAATGCTCGCGGAGAGCCGCGGCTGAGACGCTGCTGAACCGTTCCGCAGCGCGCCCGGTTAAATGATCTCATTGATTAGTGATGAGCCACCCGGTGGAAATCAGGCTTTACTCATCTTAACAAGCCTCGTTAAGAAGAGCCACCGACCCCAGATGCTCTTTAAGAAGAGCCTCCGACCCCAGATGCTCGTTAAGAAGAGCCACCGACCCCAGATGCTCGTTAAGAAGATCCTCCGACCCCAGATGCTCGTTAAGAAGAGCCTTCGACCCCAGATGCTCGTTAAGAAGAGCCTCCGACCCCACGGCTCGTTAAGAAGAGCCACCGCTTAAAATTTGATTAATTGTGCAGCCCTAGTTAACAGTAACAGATTCAGTGAGTGACATCATGTGAGACTGAGGTCAGAGGTCAGAGGTCATAAACTCACCAGCGCCTCACAGTGGCTGTGCTTCAACCTGCGGCTCACGTCCAGAGCCGTCTCTCCAACCTCGTTCTCTGTTCACACACCAACAAGATCAATTATTACTCACATGCTTTTCTTCATCAGGAAACAATTTTACATAGTTCTAGGTTTGTGAGGATCTGTTGAGAGTGAAGATTACATTTAGTCATTTATCAGACGCTTTTATCCAAAGAGACTTACAGAAAGAAAAGGGAACAATGAAGGTCTAGTGGTCTGAGAGGCGTTCGTGCAGCAGTAATCAGGTCTAGAGAGGATTGGTTAAGGAGGAGAGTTGTGGTGTGGTCTAGGAGAGAAGCTCCTCTCTGAAGAGCTTCAGGAGGTTTTTGGGAATCAGGAAATTCTGAAGATATCTTTGAAAGGTAACTTGTAAACTTTCCAAAAGAATTTCCCAATTCCCAAAAATGTTCTTGCATTTTTAAAAGTCCCCACTTTCAAAAAATGTCCTTGCTTTTCAAAAAGTCCTCACTTTCCAAATAATTTCCAACATTACAGTCCTCACATGTACAGTGTACCAACGTGCATGTGTGTGTGTGTGTGTGTGTATTATTGGTGTGTGTGTGTGTGTATTACGTGTGTGTGTGGTGTGTGTGTGTGTGTGTGTGTGTGTGTGTGTGTGTGTATTACGTGTGTGTGTGTGTGTGTGTGTATTACGTGTGTGTGTGTATTACGTGTGTGTGTGTGTGTGTGTGTGTGTATTACGTGTGTGTGTGTGTGTGTGTGTGTGTGTGTATTACGTGTGTGTGTGTATTACGTGTGTGTGTATTACGTGTGTGTGTGTGTGTGTGTGTATTACGTGTGTGTGTGTGTGTGTGTGTGTGTATTACTGGTGTGTGTGTGTGTGTGTATTACGTGTGTGTGTGTGTGTATTATTGGTGTGTGTGTGTGTATTACGTGTGTGTGTGTGTGTGTGTGTGGTGTGTGTATTACTGGTGTGTGTGTGTGTGTGTATTACGTGTGTGTGTGTATTACGAGTGTGTGTGTTGGCTCTGGCTCTCAGCAGCAGCCGAACACAGTCGGTCTTGTTGTGCTGGACGCTGTAGTGCAGCGCCGTGTTTCCTCCTGACGTCTGCGAGTCCACGTTAGAGCTGAAGACAAGAACACACACACACACACTCAGGTAACCAGATTACCGACAGGTGAACATCAACTCTCTGTGATGACATCATCAGAGGACTAACTGACCAGTTCTGAGCCAAGAAGTCGACGATGTGCAGCGACGTCCTGTCAGCCAATAGGACGGCCAGATGGAGCGCCGTCTCGCCTCTCTCCTGTTGCCATGGAAACAGACTCATGAGGGGCTGTGTGTGAGTGTGTACCTGTTGGTGTGTATGTACCTGTGTGTGAGTGTGTCCCTGTATGTCTGTGTATACCTGTATATGAGGGGCCGTCAGGGACATAATTCAGAATTACAATTCACACACACACACACACACTCACACACACTCACATATAAAACAAAACACATTCACACACACTAGTAAAAACCTCACACACTTACAACGGAAACGCATTTCAGTTGTAAGTGTGTGAGGTTTTTACTAGTGTGTGAATGTGTTTTGTTTTATATGTGAGTGTCCCTGTGTGTGGGTGTATGTGTGAGGGTAGGGCCTGGCTGAGGGCGGTCCCCTGAGCGTGTGGTGTACTTGTATGTGTGACGGTAGGGCCTGGCTGAGGGCGGTCCCCTGAGCGTGTGGTGTACCTGTATGTGTGACGGTAGGGCCTGGCTGAGGGCGGTCCCCTGAGCGTGTGGTGTACCTGTATGTGTGAGGGTAGGGCCTGGCTGAGGGCGGTCCCCTGAGCGTAGAGCTGGATCAGACTGTGTGTGGTGTACCTGTATGTGTGACGGTAGGGCCTGGCTGAGGGCGGTCCCCTGAGCGTGTGGTGTACCTGTATGTGTGACGGTAGGGCCTGGCTGAGGGCGGTCCCCTGAGCGTGTGGTGTACCTGTATGTGTGAGGGTAGGGCCTGGCTGAGGGCGGTCCCCTGAGCGTGTGGTGTACCTGTATGTGTGACGGTAGGGCCTGGCTGAGGGCGGTCCCCTGAGCGTGTGGTGTACCTGTATGTGTGACGGTAGGGCCTGGCTGAGGGCGGTCCCCTGAGCGTGTGGTGTACCTGTATGTGTGAGGGTAGGGCCTGGCTGAGGGCGGTCCCCTGAGCGTGTGGTGTACCTGTATGTGTGACGGTAGGGCCTGGCTGAGGGCGGTCCCCTGAGCGTGTGGTGTACCTGTATGTGTGAGGGTAGGGCCTGGCTGAGGGCGGTCCCCTGAGCGTAGAGCTGGATCAGACTGTGTGTGGTGTACCTGTATGTGTGAGGGTAGGGCCTGGCTGAGGGCGGTCCCCTGAGCGTAGAGCTGGATCAGACTGTGTGTGGTGTACCTGTATGTGTGAGGGTAGGGCCTGGCTGAGGGCGGTCCCCTGAGCGTGTGGTGTACCTGTATGTGTGATGGTAGGGCCTGGCTGAGGGCGGTCCCCTGAGCGTGTGGTGTACCTGTATGTGTGATGGTAGGGCCTGGCTGAGGGCGGTCCCCTGAGCGTGTGGTGTACCTGTATGTGTGAGGGTAGGGCCTGGCTGAGGGCGGTCCCCTGAGTGTGTGGTGTACCTGTATGTGTGACGGTAGGGCCTGGCTGAGGGCGGTCCCCTGAGCGTGTGGTGTACCTGTATATGTGAGGGTAGGGCCTGGCTGAGGGCGGTCCCCTGAGCGTGTGGTGTACCTGTATGTGTGACGGTAGGGCCTGGCTGAGGGCGGTCCCCTGAGTGTGTGGTGTACCTGTATGTGTGACGGTAGGGCCTGGCTGAGGGCGGTCCCCTGAGCGTGTGGTGTACCTGTATGTGTGAGGGTAGGGCCTGGCTGAGGGCGGTCCCCTGAGCGTAGAGCTGGATCAGACTGTGTGTGGTGTACCTGTATATGTGGGGTAGGGCCTGGCTGAGGGCGGTCCCCTGAGCGTAGAGCTGGATCAGACTGTGTGTGGTGTACCTGTATGTGTGAGGGTAGGGCCTGGCTGAGGGCGGTCCCCTGAGCGTGTGGTGTACCTGTATATGTGAGGGTAGGGCCTGGCTGAGGGCGGTCCCCTGAGCGTGTGGTGTACCTGTATGTGTGACGGTAGGGCCTGGCTGAGGGCGGTCCCCTGAGTGTGTGGTGTACCTGTATGTGTGACGGTAGGGCCTGGCTGAGGGCGGTCCCCTGAGCGTGTGGTGTACCTGTATGTGTGAGGGTAGGGCCTGGCTGAGGGCGGTCCCCTGAGCGTAGAGCTGGATCAGACTGTGTGTGGTGTACCTGTATGTGTGAGGGTAGGGCCTGGCTGAGGGCGGTCCCCTGAGCGTAGAGCTGGATCAGACTGTGTGTGGTGTACCTGTATGTGTGAGGGTAGGGCCTGGCTGAGGGCGGTCCCCTGAGCGTGTGGTGTACCTGTATGTGTGAGGGTAGGGCCTGGCTGAGGGCGGTCCCCTGAGCGTGTGGTGTACCTGTATGTGTGAGGGTAGGGCCTGGCTGAGGGCGGTCCCCTGAGCGTGTGGTGTACCTGTATGTGTGAGGGTAGGGCCTGGCTGAGGGCGGTCCCCTGAGCGTGTGGTGTACCTGTATGTGTGAGGGTAGGGCCTGGCTGAGGGCGGTCCCCTGAGCGTGTGGTGTACCTGTATGTGTGAGGGTAGGGCCTGGCTGAGGGCGGTCCCCTGAGCGTGTGGTGTACCTGTATGTGTGATGGTAGGGCCTGGCTGAGGGCGGTCCCCTGAGCGTAGAGCTGGATCAGACTGTAGATGTCGCAGCTCTGTGTCGCCTCCTGCAGGCCGAGTCGCTGCGCTGCAGGAGAGCTGTGGCTCCGCCTCACGAAGTAAACGTCCTGATACTTGGACAGGATGAAGTCTTTACGCTCCCCCCTACACACACACACACACACACACACACACACACAAAAACACACACACACACACACAGAGACACACACACACACACACAAAAACACACACACACACACACAGAGACACACACACACACACACAGAGAGACACACACACCAAACATTTACAGTATCAACTCATATAAAAGGAAACATTATTTACTAGAATAACAGATTGTGTTTGTTTGTGCGTGTGTGGTTGTGGTTGTGTGTGTGTGTGTTTATGTGTGTGTGTGTGTGGTTGTGTGTGTGTGTGTGGTTGTGGTTGTGTGTGTGTGTGTGTGTGTGTGTGTGTCTCTGTGTGTGTGTGTGTGTGTGTGTGTGTGTGTGTGTCTCTATGTGTGTGTGTGTGTGTGTGTGTGCGTGTGTGTTTGTGTGTGTGTGTGTGTGTGTGTGTGTGTGTCTGTGTGTGTGTGTCTTACATGTGTGTGTGTGTGTGTGTGTGTGTGTGTGTGTGTGTGTGTGTGTGTGTGTGTCTTACATGTGTGTGTGTGTGTGTGTGTGTGTGTGTGTGTGTGTCTTACATGTGTGTGTGTTGCGAGGGCTTCAGAGAAGGACTCAGCAGGTTCGCCTCCAGTATCTCGTTGAAACCAGAGTTCCCAACGTTCCTCGCCAGCTGGGAGGAAACAAGACACAATCTGCTACCAGCAGCCTTCATGACATCACACCAGACGATGTTAGCAACAATCTGTTGTCTCTGTTAGCGTTTGTTTCTGTCTGGACAGGAAGATAACGGTCTGCTCCACGTATAAACTGACAGATCAACGGACCGAGAGGCGGAACCTTCTGGAGAGTTCTACCTCCATTCTTAGTCAAACATGAGGCTGTAAAACTGGTTTATGGTAATGATACTTGGTCTGAGCAGCTGATGATGTCAGAGACTCAAACTCAACATTTATTGACGTATTGTAATAAAGTTGAACTGAACATTTATTGACGTATTGTAATAAAGTTGAACTGAACATTTATTGACGTATTGTAATAAAGTTAAACTCAACATTTATTGACGTATTGTAATAAAGTTGAACTCAACATTTATTGACGTGTTGTAATAAAGTTGAACTGAACATTTATTGACGTATTGTAATAAAGTTAAACTCAACATTTATTGACGTATTGTAATAAAGTTGAACTCAACATTTATTGACGTATTGTAATAAAGTTGAACTGAACATTTATTGACGTATTGTAATAAAGTTAAACTCAACATTTATTGACGTATTGTAATAAAGTTAAACTGAACTGGGACGTTTCCTGCTCATCGTTCATCATCGAACCATCAGAGAAGCAGGTGAAGACTTACTGTTGGAGTCAGATCTTTTAGTTTTAAAGGTCCCCTCAATGCGTTTCTCAACACCTACCAGCAGGTCTGAGGTCCCCAGACTGTCCAGGCTCAGAGACTGGATCCTGGAGACGTGGGTCCCCATCTCCCGGTGGATCCCAGAACACTCGATACAGGTCAGGATGCCCAGGTTGGTGGAGAGCCATCCAGGATCTATGGAGAGAGAGATTTAAATGTATAATCCCATAGGATCATAATAATAATAATATAATAATAATAATAATAATAATAATATTAATATAATAATAATAATATAATAATATGCTTAGAACATATAAAACAATCTGAGTGGTTCATTCTGCACAACGAGTACTTTTACTTTTGATACTTTAGGTACATTTTGATGCTGATACTTTTGTACTTTTACTTCAGTAAGTTTTCAATGCAGGACTTTTACTGTAGTGGAGTCACTTCACAGTGTGTATTAGTACTTTTACTGTAGTGGAGTCATTTCACAGTGTGTATTAGTACTTTTACTGTAGTGGAGTCATTTCACAGTGTGTATTAGTACTTTTACTGTAGTAAAGGAACTGAATACTTCTTCCACCAGGACTGGGAACATTCTGAATACATAAACCACAAAATAAACTCCGTGCAGTGTTGGTAAATTGATTGATTGATTGATTGATTGATTGATTGATTGATTGATTGATTACCTGGAGCTCCACAGTCGCAGCAGCTGTTGTTTCCCGGCATCCTCCTGATGTCGTCAGTGATCGATCGGGTCAGATCCTCCACGCTGCTCTCACCTCCTCCTCCTGCTCCTCCTGCTCCTCCTCGCCTCCCCCCGTCCAGAGCCTCGTTCAGCGCCTCCTGCTTACTGTTGCTGAGCACCGAGATCCAGCTACACACACACACACACACACACACACACACACACACTGTTATTAATGATAATTAACATAAATCAGGACGATCAGCTGGTCAGAATAAAGTTTATTTGTGACTCACGCCAAACATTCAGCTTCATCTTCAGCCAGGAAGTGGTAGGTCCGATTATCTGGAGGACAGAGTGTGTTTTTAGGATTGACATTGTGAGCTTTTTCATGCTTTTCAATCTCTTCAACTGTTGAATATGGTGAGTTTTTACCTCAAATATTGGCTCCAGCTGAGTTTTAGTTGCATGGAGTTTAAATGATATTTCAAAAGTATGTTCTATCACCAAAACGTGCTCGTTTCAAGTATTTCTGGTTTATTTTAATGTTACTACAGTCGGGCTTTTCAAGACACAATTGCTCAAAATAAGAATATTTGGAATTATTTTAAGACATCATTGTTTTTCCAGTTTCTAGATATTTTTACTGATTTAAAGAATTCTTACAAAGAAACATTAACTTACTGCTCTGGCAGATAATTTGACTTGTTTCGAGGATTTATTTGCTTTATTCTATTTATTTATTCCTTATTTTTTGTTAGTTGGTTCTTGCAGTGTGTGTGTGTGTGTGTGTGTGTGTGTGTGTGTGTGTGTGTGTGTGTGTGTGTGTGTGTGTTTGTGTGTGTGTGTGTGTGTGTGTGTGTGTGTCTTACGAGAGATGAGGTCGAAGCATTTCTTGTCCTCCACGCTGGGTTTGACCTGACAGGTGAGCAGGTTCAGTCTGGTGGGAGGTTTATTAGGCTGAGAGAGAAACAACAAGATTATAAGGATCATTATTACAGGTCAAAGGTCAGAGCTCACACACACACACACACACACACCCAGGTGGACTCACGGTGGCGTGTGCGATGGTCAGGTAACAGTCGTGGACTGAACATTTTCTCTTTTGCCACATTTTCCTCAAACTGAAACACAAACAGACACACAAGTTTAGTCCTCATATTAATACTACTAATAAATGATCCATCAATAAAGCAAGAAGCGTCTGTGTGTGTGTGTGTGTGTGTGTGTGTCAGCTCTGACCTTTGACCTTTAATAATGATCCTTTTAATAATCTTGTCTTTTGCATCCTGGATTTTGAAGATTTTTTAAAATTCATTTTTCTAAATATCATTATTTACGTAGGACGTGTTGCAGCATTGCTCTGTTTCTGATTGGACGCCTTTTAGTGGAGCTCCGCCCCTTTTAGTGGAGCTCCGCCCCCTTTTGGTGTAGCTCCGCCCCATTGTGTGATGGCCTACACCTGGTCAGTAACACAGTAATTCTCTCTGGATTTCCACCCTGACTCATCTCACCTGAAGTCTATTTATCTTCCTATCTTTAGGAGTTTAAAGTGGCTACAAGGTTCCATTTAACAATAATATTATAATAGTTTCCAGCAAATATCAATGTTCAGTGTGTATGTGCTGGATGGTGTGGTACCTTATGAAAAGTGTTTTATGGAGTTGCAGACAAATACAAACTTCCTACAGGCACTGCACTAGTCTGGTAAACACCAATGTTGTAAAAGGGACCAAAGAAGACACAAAATGATCAAAAAAAGACACAAATGACCAAAGAAGACACAGCTACCAAAAAAGACACAAAATGATCAAAAACCCTAAAATGAGAAGTGTGTGTTTCAGTGTGTGTTTCAGTGTGTGCGTTAGTTTGTTTGTGATAGTTTTTACCCGTCGCTCTTCTTGTAGAGGAATCCTGTCCTTTCTGTCCCGAACTGTTTGTCTCCCAGCAGCTGATGCATGCTGTACACCTGCTTAGGGAGAGAGTCCTACACACACACACACACACAGACACACACACAAACACACACACACACACACACACACACACACATCAAGGTTATTATAGTTAATGAAAACTAACGAAAACTAACTGGATTAGAAAACAAAAAATTACAAAGAAATTAAAACTAAAACTGATGAAAAATCTTAAAACTATTATAAGCATGATACATACACATTAGTAACCTGTTGAACAGTGTTTCAACGGTAGTGAGGTGTGTGTGTGTGTGTGTGTGTGTGTGTGTGTGACCTGCTCTGTGTGGACTACAGGCCTCAGCTGATCTCTGAGAGTCACCAGCTGCTTCTTCTCCTCCTCCTGACGCTGCTTCACCTGCACACACACACACACACACACACACACACACACACACACACAACACACACACAACAGACACACAACACACACACACATGAAGATTTCACTAATGTAGCAGGTTCACATGTGAATTACACGAAAACCACATAAATGATCTAACACTTCTAAATCTAAAGTTGTTTTTTTATCTTGGTAAGAACCAAATAATCATCAGGTCACTCTGCTCGGGCCAGTTCATCACTGCTGGCAGATTTACTTTATCTGGTTTAAGAGATAATTTATTATTTTAAGTGTTCAACGTGTTTATTTCTAGATTCAATAATCTTAATTTAATAAATCTTGTCAAGGTAAATTATCTGTCCATGCAGCGAGATCATTTCCCTCAGATTTACTGTTTTATCTGGTTTTAGACCTTTTTATCAGTGTGTTTAGTTTTTGTTTTTTCTGTATTTCCTACGGGCTGTTGGCGCCATCTACGGGCTGTTGGGGCCACCTACGGGCTGTTGGCGCCACCTACGGGCTGTTGGGGCCACCTACGGGCTGTTGGGGCCACCTACGGGCTGTTGGCGCCACCTACAGGCTGTTGGCGCCACCTACGGACTGTTGGGGCCACCTACGGACTGTTGCCGCCACCTACGGGCTGTTGGGGCCACCTACGGGCTGTTGGCGCCACCTACGGGCTGTTGGGGCCACCTACGGGCTGTTGGCGCCACCTACAGGCTGTTGGCGCCACCTACAGGCTGTTGGGGCCACCTACGGGCTGTTGGGGCCACCTACGGGCTGTTGGGGCCACCTACAGGCTGTTGGGGCCACCTACGGGCTGTTGGGGCCACCTACGGGCTGTTGGGGCCACCTACAGACTGTTGGGGCCACCTACGGGCTGTTGGGGCCACCTACGGGCTGTTGGCACCACCTACGGACTGTTGGGGCCACCTACGGGCTGTTGGGGCCACCTACGGGCTGTTGGCGCCACCTACGGACTGTTGGGGCCACCTACGGGCTGTTGGGGCCACCTACGGACTGTTGGGGCCACCTACGGGCTGTTGGGGCCACCTACGGGCTGTTGGGGCCACCTACAGACTGTTGGGGCCACCTACGGGCTGTTGGGGCCACCTACAGACTGTTGGCACCACCTACGGACTGTTGGGGCCACCTACAGGCTGTTGGGGCCACCTACGGACTGTTGGGGCCACCTACGGGCTGTTGGGGCCACCTACAGACTGTTGGGGCCACCTACGGGCTGTTGGGGCCACCTACGGGCTGTTGGCACCACCTACGGACTGTTGGGGCCACCTACGGGCTGTTGGGGCCACCTACGGGCTGTTGGGGCCACCTACAGACTGTTGGGGCCACCTACGGGCTGTTGGGGCCACCTACAGACTGTTGGGGCCACCTACGGGCTGTTGGGGCCACCTACGGGCTGTTGGCACCACCTACGGACTGTTGGGGCCACCTACGGGCTGTTGGCGCCACCTACGGGCTGTTGGGGCCACCTACGGACTGTTGGCACCACCTACGGACTGTTTGCGCCACCTACGGGCTGTTGGCGCCACCTACGGGCTGTTGGGGCCACCTACGGGCTGTTGTCGCCACCTACGGGCTGTTGGGGCCACCTACGGGCTGTTGGGGCCACCTACGGGCTGTTGGGGCCACCTACGGGCTGTTGGCGCCACCTACGGGCTGTTGGGGCCACCTACGGGCTGTTGGGGCCACCTACGGGCTGTTGGCGCCACCTACGGGCTGTTGGGGCCACCTACGGACTGTTGGCACCACCTACGGACTGTTGGCGCCACCTACGGGCTGTTGGCGCCACCTACGGGCTGTTGGGGCCACCTACGGGCTGTTGGGGCCACCTACGGTCTGTTGGGGCCACCTACGGGCTGTTGGCGCCACCTACGGGCTGTTGGGGCCACCTACGGGCTGTTGGCGCCACCTACAGGCTGTTGGCGCCACCTACAGGCTGTTGGGGCCACCTACGGGCTGTTGGGGCCACCTACGGGCTGTTGGGGCCACCTACAGGCTGTTGGGGCCACCTACGGGCTGTTGGGGCCACCTACGGGCTGTTGGGGCCACCTACAGACTGTTGGCACCACCTACGGACTGTTGGGGCCACCTACGGGCTGTTGGGGCCACCTACGGACTGTTGGGGCCACCTACGGGCTGTTGGGGCCACCTACAGACTGTTGGGGCCACCTACGGACTGTTGGGGCCACCTACGGGCTGTTGGGGCCACCTACGGACTGTTGGCACCACCTACGGACTGTTGGCGCCACCTACGGGCTGTTGGCGCCACCTACGGGCTGTTGGGGCCACCTACGGGCTGTTGGGGCCACCTACGGGCTGTTGGGGCCACCTACGGGCTGTTGGCGCCACCTACAGGCTGTTGGGGCCACCTACGGGCTGTTGGGGCCACCTACGGGCTGTTGGCGCCACCTACGGACTGTTGGGGCCACCTACGGGCTGTTGGCGCCACCTACGGACTGTTGGGGCCACCTACGGGCTGTTGGGGCCACCTACGGGCTGTTGGGGCCACCTACAGACTGTTGGGGCCACCTACGGGCTGTTCGGGCCACCTACGGGCTGTTGTCGCCACCTACGGGCTGTTGGCGCCACCTACGGGCTGTTGGCGCCACCTACAGGCTGTTGGGGCCACCTACGGGCTGTTGGGGCCACCTACGGGCTGTTGGGGCCACCTACGGGCTGTTGGCGCCACCTACAGGCTGTTGGGGCCACCTACGGGCTGTTGGGGCCACCTACGGGCTGTTGGGGCCACCTACGGGCTGTTGGGGCCACCTACGGGCTGTTGGCGCCACCTACGGGCTGTTGGGGCCACCTACGGACTGTTGGCGCCACCTACGGACTGTTGGCGCCACCTACGGACTGTTGGGGCCACCTACGGGCTGTTGTCGCCACCTACGGGCTGTTGGCGCCACCTACGGACTGTTGGGGCCACCTACGGGCTGTTGGCGCCACCTACGGACTGTTGGGGCCACCTACGGGCTGTTGGGGCCACCTACGGGCTGTTGTCGCCACCTACGGGCTGTTGGCGCCACCTACGGGCTGTTGGGGCCACCTACGGGCTGTTGGCACCACCTACGGGCTGTTGGCGCCACCTACGGGCTGTTGGGGCCACCTACGGGCTGTTGGCGCCACCTACGGGCTGTTGGGGCCACCTACGGGCTGTTGGGGCCACCTACGGGCTGTTGTCGCCACCTACGGGCTGTTGGGGCCACCTACGGGCTGTTGGGGCCACCTACGGGCTGTTGGCACCACCTACGGGCTGTTGGCGCCACCTACGGGCTGTTGGGGCCACCTACGGGCTGTTGGCGCCACCTACGGGCTGTTGGGGCCACCTACGGGCTGTTGGGGCCACCTACGGGCTGTTGTCGCCACCTACGGGCTGTTGGCGCCACCTACGGACTGTTGGGGCCACCTACGGGCTGTTGGGGCCACCTACGGGCTGTTGTCGCCACCTACGGGCTGTTGGCGCCACCTACGGGCTGTTGGGGCCACCTACGGGCTGTTGGCACCACCTACGGGCTGTTGGCGCCACCTACGGGCTGTTGGGGCCACCTACGGGCTGTTGGCGCCACCTACGGGCTGTTGGGGCCACCTACGGGCTGTTGGGGCCACCTACGGGCTGTTGGGGCCACCTACGGGCTGTTGGGGCCACCTACGGGCTGTTGGGGCCACCTACGGGCTGTTGTCGCCACCTACGGGCTGTTGGCGCCACCTACGGACTGTTGGGGCCACCTACGGGCTGTTGGGGCCACCTACGGGCTGTTGGGGCCACCTACGGACTGTTGGCGCCACCTACGGACTGTTGGGGCCACCTACGGGCTGTTGGCGCCACCTACGGGCTGTTGGCGAGTGTTGTTGTTGTTGTTGTTGTTGTTGTCGTACCGAGTTCAGGACTCCGTTCAGCTCCTCCATGTACTGCTTCAGCCTCTGAGTGGTGGACACACACTCCTGCAGGAAACTACACACACACACACACACACACACACACACACACAGAGATACACACAATTAATATTTACTGCAAACACAGTTATGTAAACAATGATTGGACGATCCTTTTTCTCAATATACAAAATACTCAATCAAAACTTTATCATTGCCTCCAACCACAAGAAACAGTCAGTAAGTTAAACATTCAACCAAGTTTCATCTTGGAAAAAGATCATTTAGGTTGACTTTTTTTCTGCTTTTTTTATTTTTTTTTATTTAACCTTTATTTAAACAGGTCGGTCCCACTGAGACACAAAAACCTGTTTTTCAGGGGAAGCCTGGCCGAGACAGCAGCAGGTTAAAGTTACAACAATAAGACAGACAGTGCATCAGGACAGAACAGACAATAAAACATGGAGCTACAGTAAAATACAAACAGCCAGACAACACAGTCAGATCGGCATGGACAGCACAAGATCATGACATCATCAACAACAAGTGCAAAGGCGATACGAGTCTGCTTCAGATCTCTCAAGAGTTTTTAGAGGACGTGAGCGTAATAAGGTCCTGCAGATTGAGACTCTGGAGCAGATTCCAGGCTGAGGGAGCCCGATACATAAAGCCTGTTTACCGAGGACGGTGCGGACTTTGGGAACAGTCGACCGGTATGTATCGTTGGAACAAAGACTGTAGGAGCTGTGGGTCCTGATAATGTAGGTGCTGTGGGTCCTGATAATGTAGGAGCTGTGGGTCCTGATAATGTAGGAGCTGTGGGTCCTCATAATGTAGGTGCTGTGGGTCCCGATAATGTAGGTGCTGTGGGTCCTGATAATGTTGTCACACAGGTATGTGGGGAGTAAACCCAGAATGGTATCTGGACATTTAACATGTTTTATTGATAATAACCAAAATAATTATCAATAAAACCATGTTAAATGTCTAGATATCAGCTCTTAAATTAAACTCTTATCAGATATTTTTGTTGTTATCATTATATTATGATTATTATATATGAACCTTTAGTTGAACCAGACATTAAAATGAACCAGAAACTGAAGAAAACGAGAAGGTCTGATCGTTGATTCCATGACTATAGGTTTGTTTGTGTGTGTGTGTGTGTGTGTGTGTGTGTGTGTGTGTGAGTGTGTGTGTGTGTGTGTGTGTGTGTGTGTGTGTGTGAGTGTGTGTGTGTGTGTGTGTGTGTGTGTGAGTGTGTGTGAGTGTGTGTGTGTGTGTGTGTGAGTGTGTGTGTGAGTGTGTGTGTGTGTGTGTGTGTGTGTGTGTGTGTGTGTGTGTGTGTGTGTGTGAGTGTGTGTGTGTGTGTGTGTGTGTGTGTGAGTGTGTGTGTGTGTGTGTGTGAGTGTGTGTGTGTGTGTGTGTGTGTGTGTGTGTGTGTGTGTGTGGTCCTACTTGTTGTGGCTGTGATAGTGTTTGATGAGGTTCTGCAGAAGGTCGACTCCTCTCTTCGTCTTTATCTCGTTGACTTTAATCAGATACTGAAACAGAGACAGAGGGAGAAGTTGAGGAGCAGGAGGAGGAGGAGGAGGAGCAGCAGGAGGAGGAGGAGGAGGAGCAGGAGGAGCAGGAGGAGGAGGAGGAGCAGCAGGAGGAGGAGGAGGAGGAGCAGGAGGAGGAGGAGGAGCAGGAGGAGGAGGAGGAGCAGCAGGAGGAGGAGGAGGAAGAGGAAGTAGGAGGTTAAGAGCAACAACACAAGGAGGAGGAGGAGCAGCAGGAGGAGGAGTAGGAGCAGGAGGAGGAGGAGGAGGAGCAGGAGGAGGAAGTAGGAGATTAAGAGCAACAACACAAGGAGGAGGAGGAGCAGACATCAGGGAAACATGAGCTAGAAGGAGCAGCAGGAGGAG